>NW_020273584.1:222684-312361 GCF_003268045.1 Sipha flava | reverse complement strand
TGTGGTCGCAGTTATAAGAGGGGACAACACTTGAAAAGGCACTTGCTGTACGAATGTGGTCAAGAAAATCAGTTTTGTTGCACGATATGTTACACATACTACAGGAGGAGAGACGTACTTAAAAGACACATGGTTTTACAGCACAATCTTAGCGAAATAAAATTCGTGTAGTTCCATCTACATACGATATTATTATACTTGTACGGGTTTAACGGCTGAATTTGTACCAAAAATATATACCTAAGGAAGTATTTTTACATTTTTCTGTAAAAAAATAAAATAAAATTAATATTAAAAAATATCTTGAAATACCTACCGGGAATTAAACAAGAAGATATTAATGATTATTAATGTTGTTATATAGTTATGTTACCTATACCAATAATTAATGTTTACAATCGGTAAGTATTCATTTTCTGTATTATCTAATATCTGATATATATGATATATTTTGGTATCAGTATAGCTGCCGATTTCATGCTGATTATTTAACTATTATTATATTCTATATTATAAAGTACAATTTTTATCATAATGAATGAGAAATGAACCAATAGTTGTTTAAGGCGTGTAAAAAATAGTATACTAACCATAATCATTGTAATACCAACCTACTTACCTACCGTCCTTAACCTTATATTGTATCTAGGTACACAAAAAGTTATTTGTCTTAATATTATTATTATGATGACCTATAAATAATTATATAAGTATAATTTTAATTTTTTTATTTTATATTATGGTATATTATTTCGGAAATTAGATTTATTACATGGATGAGTGGAGTGACAAGAGATTGATGTAGAAAATCGATACGTGTAGAGGTTTAGGAAAGAAGTGGCCGACCTCAAATAATTGTGGGAAAGGCGAATGAGAAGATTATATTTATATATTTTTCAATTGAATCAATGAATATCTTTCCCTTGAATCTTGTTTATTATTCTCAGGTAGTTTAAATTATTTATGATTGAATGAGTTAAGTACGCTGTATTCTGTTTACCATGTATAATATGGAAAATTTATTGGGGGGAGGGGCTAAACCTTGGTCCGTGGGCAGGTTACAGGAATATTCTGCATGCACGCGCTGCCGATGCGCACATGTCAATGGCACAAACGGACAGAAAAATGTAAGCTTGATTTTTGTTCTAAAGCATGCCTTACAGGAAAAACTCTCACGGCTCGTTGAGTGATCTGATTTTTTTTTTAAAAATAGGAAGATTTCTTATAGGGCGAATTGATCTTTGATTTTTAAAATTTTGACTAAACACGATAAGAAAAAATGTTTTAAAAAAAATTAAAAATTGATCATATTAATAGGTACTTTTAATGTGACGGTTTGATATACAATTTTGAAAATTGAAGTCCATTGCTCCCTATGAGAAGTCTTTCTTCTTTTAACAAAAAAAAAAAAGAAATTATTGAAATTTGATCACCACGAGCCGTGGGAGTTTTTCCTGTAAGACATGTTTTACAGCAATAACATAAATTGCGAGCAGGCCCCTTGAAGTTAAAATATTATTTTTATAACGTTTATTTCTTAAATCGGAGTCTTTTTTTCCGTTTACCTGTCGGTTACGGCTTAACCATATCGCACGTGTGTCGCATTGAAGAGCGGCTAATATTTTTATGTCATAATTAGAGTGCGGATTTGTATGCACTTAAAAGTATCGAAATATGCCATATAATATGCAGTAAAAATCATGAAAATATGCAAAAAATATGCAATAATTTTTAATTTATTTAAAATTTTTTAATTCAACTAATAAAAATTGATTTCTTATATACTTAATACAAAAAAATTTAGGGAATTTTCTGAACTTAATTTATTTTTAAAATTTTATTTATTATTAAAATAAATAATCATATGCATTTCAAGTTTATCTTCTGTGAAGCTGTGTCGTTTATCGATTAACATATTTTTAAAGACCGAAAACGAACCCTTGATGTCAACCGAAGTTATTGAGACATATTTGAAGCGAGTGGTATGTCGATAATCGACTGACACAGCAAGAGCGATTAAGTTTACCTCATAATCGATTATTTATTTTATAACTAAATATATATATATATAAATTATTATTTAGTGACTATGAAATTTATTTTTAATTTTTTTACTTGACAAAATATTATTTCATACATTTTTTTTAAAATTTTCACTTCAATATGTAATAAATTTTGAATTTTGCAAAAATATGCAATAACCTCTAAATATGCAGAAATATGCAAAAAAAAAATTTATCATTAGCTTCAAATTATGATTCGTGGAGATAACTGACAAAAACCCAAAAATATTGAAAGGAAAAAAATATGCGATTGCATAGAAATCCGCGCTCTAGTCATAATGTAACGGTTACGCGTAAAAAAAAAGTGCGCTATTTCATGATATCCAATCATCATCAGGTACCGGGCAAGAGCTGCGTCATTAAACTATGTTATACTACTACTATACTTATACTAAACTACGTGTCAGACGAACAAGTTTGAACAATTTAGAGTACAACATCGTATAATATAGTGTTAATATAATAAAGGTAATGATGACAGCATTGAAAATCCTAATGGAAGTTATAGCTTTGCATGCACCAACTCAATTGAATGAATCAACCAATTTGATTTGTGAGATCCATTAAAAGTAAATAGTGTAACAAATGTAAAGCAAATTGGTAATGAAGAACGATAAAATAAAATGGCCGATTTCCAATTTTGTATGACGCTTCATATCTCGTGTCCGTATTGTACTTGTCATAATATGATGTATTATATTTGTCACTGTTGTTTCAGCGTCGTCGGCGGCAAATGTAAATAGATAACCACTGCAATAAAAAAACAAATGGTGGTCAACCGTCCGTTTTGTTTCGGCGCTATTTCAAAGAAGTTACAAATAATAACATAACCTCACCGGTAAATTATCAACTATTTTATGGCGAATGTGAGAATAGTGAGCCGTTGTTATCATTATGTTCAAGTTACTGTAGTTATTTTTCGAGTTAGTCTTGTTAAAATTCGCTCTTTGGAAGAAAAAGGCTTGTAGTTCTCGTTACCTGAGCGTTGATGAAGTGTTCGTGTTTTACGCGGTCGAAATGTGTTCGTTGTACACTGGACCGTTAACTAGATATTGTTCAAATTACTTGTATAGTGCTTGTTTACAATGTACTTTTTAAATTTTTTATCGTTTCGTAGAAATATAAACAGTTTTTCGTGTGTGCGCGTATGTACAATAATGTGAAACTGAGTGCATTTACATAACACTTGAACCGCTTATAAAAATACACCGTTGTTCAAATGTTTTTCTCTTAGAGTGTAAATAATGTTAAACAATTATTGTTGTTTGATCCATCATTTTTTTACTAACACTGAAAGTCACTGAAACTTTTTGGGTATTCATTAACAATCTGTATAATAATCTGTATTGTATTTGAAACTTTATTAAAAAAAATGCAACACATTTGGGGTTTAAAAAAATACTGATTTTTCATCAGACATAAGTTTTGTTTAAATTGTGTTCCATAATATGTCACACAGTATATATTTCTCTTTCGGGGAATAAATTTACCATATTTATGTATATATATATTTGAACAATAGATTTTGACATTAAATGATTATAGATTTCTTTCATCTAAAATGTGTATGCTAAATTCTGTAAAAATTATTTCAATGGATCAAAGAACAACATTTTTCGTTACATTTAAACAATGCCAGATTTTTACGTATTTTAATAACTTAAAAGTTTAGTGTTTACTTTTAATGAAATAATTAATTATTATTTATCAAATAATTTTTTAGTTGTGATTTTTAAGTGTTAAAAATTTTAAATGTCTAGATAATGGAAATTAATTAGCTGTTGAATGCTGTAATCAATCAAATAGGATAACTTTGTAACTGGTAAGATAAAAATTAATAGAATTATAAAATATTATGTAATAGACATTATCCATTAGTATCGGTAAATTTAAAGGTACAAAAAACAAATTAATTTTGAAAGTTTTTTGGTATATTGACGTTTGAGTCAAAACTTAGTGAACATATATAAAAAATAATAATAAATATAATAAAGTACCTTATTGTATGGTTATAACTATTTAAATAAAATTTGAAAATAAAAATTTTATCCAAAGTATCATTGATAAATAATTAATAATTATTTATTACTAATTTTGATTTAAATATTATCGTTAGATTAAAAAAACATACTCAAATGAGTATTAGGTATACTTTTTTCATGCCATTTAGATACTAGTATCCAGAAAAACACAACATTGCCGCTTTGTCATTTTCCAAGCATAAGTAATTTTTGTCATCTTTATTGGAGAGCAGTTATATGTTAGTCATATACCCCAGATTTACTAGAATATGATTACTATTGTGACTTGTGTCCCAAAGAGAAGTTGTACGGTATGCATAAATATCCCGGATTGAAGTTCATAGTAGAAAAGAAAATGATTTTAACAATGATAACAATCAATAAAAAGGCATTGTCATAACCATATAATGACTATTGAAATAAAGTTTTATATTCTTAATTCTATATTTATATTTCTTACTCTATGTGAGTTGTATTTTGATTGGGTGATTTTAAAATCTGGCAATTCTTATGTTGTAGAAAGCTTATTGATTATGTTTCACTACATTTGCAGTTGGCACTTTCTTCTCTTAAGATGTTCCATTTTTCTAGTGTAATTTTGCATTGTTAAACTATTGTTCTTAATAAATTTAATGCTTTTAATTTCACTCATTTTGAGTCCTTTCCTTTAAATAGTTTCTCGGGTAGTTATTCTTTTTCCACCCTTGGTGTATTTTCTTTTTTCCATCTTATTTTTTGGTGAATTATTTTCTAGGTGGATGATAATAAGGAAACTTTTTCTGGACTTAAGTTTCTTGAGGTTGTTGCGTGCCGTCGCTTAATCTTATATGATAGTTAAGTTTTTAAAGGATAGACTTCAATAAAAATATTCAATTGTAATTTAAACTGTTTATTTAATAATTTTTCTAAGTACAAAACATTAATTTAAGAAATAATGTGGCGTGAAGGTGCTTGCGACTGTACATGTAAACCACATCTGAATATTGGTCTATTCCCAACCCCCTTATATACTTAGGTTCCGTGGAAATCAACCGTGCAACGCTGTGCGAAAGTTGTTTTCCAAATGTCAGATTACCTTAGTGGCCTTGTCAATATTACTATTCGCGCATTATCCATTAGTGACTCGGACCTACCAATATCAACCACCTGTCATCTGTCATCTGGCTTGCCATTATCTATATTCCGTGTACTTAACGAATCCGCTTTTTACACATGTCTTACTGATGCCTAATTATAATAATGTTTTTAATATTTATTACATATTACCTGTCTTTGTAATATGTGTTTGCGTTACCCTCTGTTTTAAACTAATAGTTCCTTTCTATTATTGCGAATATTATATTACTCATAATCATTCTGCGATCTCTACTATTTATAATTTATGTGAACCCGCTTGTACTGTAAGAGTCGTAAGGACCTACATTCATGTATGTCCACAACAAGGTGTATTCTTTTCATATAGTGTATGATGGAAGGCATATTATTACTAACTAGGCATTTCTACTACAATTTTTCCGAATATCTTGTGGGATTTTTATGACAATGTTAATACTCATCAATCAGTGATGGTTAAAAGCAGGGTTGCCTTAACTGTTAATTTTTGATTCAATTCCATAATTTGTTTTTGAACTTTATTTGTGATAAACATTAAATCAAGCTATATTCAACAAACGGTATTAGATTGTAACATTATAAATTAAATGGTTCACTGAACATTTTACTAGAAAAACGTTAAAATTGTTTATATTTTTTGAAATGTTCATCAAAAAAACGTAAAAAAATTTAAAGTTCTTAAATGATAGACCTAATAAACATTGTTAAGTTATTCGTTCTTGTAAATTTAATTAGAAGAACTAGAAGAAATAATACATTCTTGAACATTTAATCAGAAGAAAGTTTTACAGTCATATGTTCTTGAATAACGTTTTTATTTTTTGAACGTTCTGAAAATTAACATAATTTTGAAGATGACCAAGTTCACATAAACGAAGAAAACAATAACAATTTTGCTGAATGTTTTGATGAAGATAATAATTAAATAAATGAATAAAAAAATAATAAGAAAATAATCAAGAGACATTGTCTTCAATCTTCAATGATTTTGGTGCAGCAGTCATACATCGCAGGTATTAAGGAGTATATGATATGCTGCTCATACTTTACAACTATCGATTCTAGATGTATTTAAAATAGAAAGTATATCAACTATAAACAAATCACGGAGATTGATGAAGATGTTGAGATTACCAAACAATTTGGAAGTTCTCAAGAATATGGATTTACTACTATATTATTACTCATAACTTATTATTAGTTATATGATCATCATAATAACATATCATCTTATATTGTTAAAAATAAATGATCGGATAATGGATTTATTTTGGCTGAAGCTTCTTTAGTTCTGTTGGGGTATATTTTTAATCCTTATCTTAGTTATAAGTAAAGATAGGACTAGATGTAATTCAAGTTTTAGATTTTGATATTAAAGTACTAATTATTCTTAAATAATTTTAAATTCAAAATAGTCAAAAGATAATTTTGATTCACAATGTTATTTTCAAAGTTCAAAGAATGGTTTAGTTTGTGTTCTATGTGTTAAAAGTTTGAAGAACATTAAGGCTAACGCTTATTACGTTTTTCATGTAGTTGTTCAAAGAAATTAATAAGTTAAAACGTTTTTCTAGTAATTGTTCAAAAAAAAAAAAAGGTTATACAGCTCCTCATGTCAATTTTTTAAAGAACTTAAGATTATAACGTTTTTTGTGAAAAAGGTCAGTAAACTTAATAGCTTATACTATTATTTTATATGAAGGACCAATAAACTAAATTAAATAATTGGTTTCGTTCCATTATATTTTGGTTTATGAACAACAATAATGTTCTTTAACTGTTTTTTTATGTTCCGTTCGGGAACCCTGATTAAAAGTAGCCCAATATTATACTGTAGGTCTTGTTTGAAGAAACATCTACCTTTTTTGTAAAAAATTTTTTTAAATATGGCCATATGAGGATAGTATATTCAGCTGTGAAGTAGCTTGGTGCTAGTACTAATATTTTTACTATGTTTGGATCTGCTCCCCTTGATGCTTTTGTAAGCTTTCTAATCAGGTTATTCTCGCCTATATTTTTTTATTTTGATATTTCTGTATTGGTATTTAAATGATAAGGTTTAATAATATAGGTATTTTAAGTGATCAGTATTTTCAATTTTGTCACTCTTTCAAATTATTCTTATTACTTGTTTGGTTAAATGTTACACTTGGGTTTGGTTTTAATTAGTTATTTTTGTAGTAACTTGGCATTTGCTCTAGCATTTGTCTAATGTGTTGTTAAAAGTGATATCTATGTTTTCAAACGACTAAGTAATAAATACTAATTTATTAGGTAGTGTATATTAGTGATATTCAAATGTTTTCATCCCACAGCTCCTTTGTGTTTTCACAATATTATGACGGCTCCCAAATTAGTAATGATCTGAGCTCGAGACTTATAGCACTTAAAAACCTCATCATAAGCACTCAAATAAACATTTTAAAAACTTATATTTAATAAAAAAAAAAAACCTAAAATAGGTAAAAATTAGCACAAATGTCTAAATTTTTTTTTTACATGAACATAATAAAGTAATAGACATATTTTTTAACTGTGCTGTTTATATAATTTAAGATAACAAAAAAATGTAGTCTATATTATAATTTTTAAATTAAAAAACCAAAAAAATCTTTATATTATTAAAAAAAAGTCTAATTTTGACTGTAAAGACCATTTTGTCTTATTATTTAAGAATTTTTCCGAGGGATTTTCTGTAAAATAAAATGTAAACAATATTTATAAATAGTTGAAAAAAATTTGGGTTAGTTTAGTGGCCTACATCATCATTTAAAATTAAGCATCTATGCAAAAAAACAACAAAAAAAAAAAAAAAACAATCAAATTTTATAATTAAACGTGTTATAACATGATAGACACTTTCATAACACTCTACTACATTTTATGTCAAACCATAAAAATAAGCAAATATTATAATTTCTGAGCCCTGGTAATGACAAAAAAACAATGGTTTTATCGGGGGTTATATTATGGATCTAAATTATTTTCATTAAGTATTAATATTTATTTATCAGGCAACTTTATAAAACAATTTACAAATAAATAGTTAATACAGTGCAATCTCTGAATGTGACAACCTTGACGAACACTCGATCATCGTCCGTTATTCATACTATTAGAGAGAGTAAATGTTTTAAATTCATTAAGACTAAATGTGTAAAAGGAAAAAATATGCACTTTGTTAAATTATATTCTATGTCCTTTACTGAATTTTCAAGCCATCCATTTGAAGCTTTGAAGTCATTCAATTCATGAAATCAAGCAATCTGTTTAGTCTTTTCCTGCATTGCTAGTTCTAAAATAAGTACATTTTTTTTTTTTTTGAACTTTGCTAAGTCTGAACAAAATATCGTTATCAATCACACTGTCTTCACATTTCTTTAATTTTGTTAATTTATGCTTGATATTTCCATTTTCAACCTAATTTTATAAATTTCTTCTTTAACAATTGAACAAATTTGAGTTAACTATTATCGAGACTATTATTATATGTGTATTTATTTTCTAAAATTACAATTAAATTATTATATTTTGAAACAAATTTCCTATATATTTATTAATTATAAATTTTACTATAATTTACTAAATTTTTATAATATTCAGGAATTGTTAATGTAACCAATTTATGTTAAGAGTAATACCTAAAAATTCTACTTTTACATGCTACACATCGAAGGTAAATGGCAACAATAGTAATAGTTTCATTTGTACATTTCTGATTGTAATACAGTTATTCTAATGATTATTTTCAAGATATATTTTTCAAAACTGACTTTGCGTTACCTATACTTAACTATTTTTACATTTGACATATCGCAACAAATTAAGACTCGACTGTATATATATTTTTACATATATTTATTATATTACATACATTTTTGATATTATCATAATTATTAGTTAATAATCAATGAAGTTGAAGCTTTAAGATTAACAAACCCATGAAAACTTATTTTTGTGTCCAGTTATCCTTTCTTCAGCTCTACAACATAGTTTTAATATCTAATACTGCATATGAAATACTGAGTTGACATGTTATCAACATGCTAAATAGTAAAGTTGCTCATATGCTATCCTGTACTAGTTTATTTTAGATGTACTAAACCAGTAGCGTATTTAAGTCGGGGCCTCCAAGGTATGTCCAAATTGGGGGGCCACTGGTCCTTTATTATTACATAAAAATAAATACTAAACATTTATTTTTTATTTATATTTATGTAGAAAATAATTTGATCTGAAATATGAAACGAAAAATAAATGTACAGTAGTACATTCATCTTGTATATTATTATCTAATAATATACATCACTAGTTTTTCAAACACAAAACACTGAAAAAGAAAAACTACTCTTGCAAATAAATGTCTTTTTTAATAGAAATGATCTTGAAAATAGTGATGAATAGTGCGATTGACAAGTTTGCTCAAATGAAGGCTTGAAAAGTTAATTTTTAAGTATAATTGTATAATTTGTGTTTTTATTAATATATAAATAATAAAATAATAATTATATTTTATAATTATGATAAGCTCATACTAGGCCATGGAGAGAGAAACCCAGGGGCTGTGGGGTATATCTTAATTTTTTCATGAAAATGCTATCATTTTATATTATCATTTATATATTATAATTTAATTTCTGTGTTATAGAAGACCTTTGTTTCTTATGACCCTAGGGCCATTAAGCTACTCACTACGCCATATAATAGTTAATACATAACCATAAACAATTTTATTTTTTATCTATTTGGTACATATATGAGTACCTACCTACATATAATATTATATATTTGTATGTTTCATAAGTTGAATTAATTTATGATTATTATAAACAAAATTATAAAGTATTGTAATATTGTAATGATAAAAAAAAAAACAATAAAAACTGATTGGTATGGAAATTTAAATAAAAATTACAACAATGCCTTCTTAGAAGAATTATTGTAATATGAATGT
This sequence comes from Sipha flava, assembly GCF_003268045.1. Classification (NCBI taxonomy): domain Eukaryota; kingdom Metazoa; phylum Arthropoda; class Insecta; order Hemiptera; family Aphididae; genus Sipha; species Sipha flava. The sequence goes on along the minus strand of NW_020273584.1, from coordinate 302,210 downwards.
TTTTTTTAGACCTAAAATTTATATTACTGAAAATTGTAATACTTAAAATTATATTTTTATTACTTTTACAGGTGGTGTTCTAAAATACATTTGTTCAGTTACAAAAAGAGGTAAGTGGTTAAAATTAAAAAAAATGTTCAGCTGTTCAGTCTTCAATGTCAATTGAAAGTTAATTTATGTGTACTTATAATAAATAAATGGATATATAAAAACGATAAAAAATAATATGTATATATATATATGTTAAGATTTTTAAACAGATATAATTGCTTAAAAAATATTTTCATATTTAATTAATCTTATAAATAAAATAAAAATTAGTAGACATACTATTAAATAAAAACTTACAGTATTGATGTTTCAAAAAGGTGTCAATACAATTTTAGGACAAATGGTGGTTAGCTATTTACATTATTAACTTAATACTGTTTTACATTTTATTTTAAATTGTTCACCTAATAGACATATTGTTTTTTACTATAATATTTTTTATATATCACATTTTACCTATTGACTTTCAACGTTTGTAGACTTTAAATTTGTTAAATGTGTGTTTTTTTATATACTTTTTGACATTCATCTTGCTTATTAATTTCTAACAAATTAAAAATAAATTATTTTCTTGTTTCTCAGAAGATATTGTATCAAACAGGTAATGTACATTTAATGTTTTAGGCACTAATATTTTGTAGTTTATTAATGTTATAATTTTTTGATAAATATCTGTACTTATAATTCAATTTTGAATCTATTTGTCATTTTATTGCTCTATAATAAAAGTATAGTATAATTATATACACTTATGTATTTCAACCTCTGGTAATTTTACCTTCTCTCCCTTTTTTGATCATTCTCTTACTACTGCCCTTCTTGCTTCTGAATATGAACTAATCCCGATTCCCTTTCAATTGGTTCTTCAATTGTTAACAACTTTTTTACAAAAGTTTCAAGTTTCAAGTAAATCCGTTATTTTCTACTGTTACTTCTGATCCCCTTTGCTTCACAACATTGAATGGTTCAACTCCAAAATTTGGTAAGGGTTTATTTGTCTTTTCTTGTCTGCATACTCTTTATCTTTTAATTTGCTCTCCTTATTTAAAAATTTTCTTCTAATTTTTCATTACATATATCTTCAGTTAGTTGTGGTAATTTGTCTTTTAATTTCCTTTCAAACAATAACTCTGCTGGACTTATACCTGTGACTGAATGAGAAGTATTCCTGTACAAGACCAAATACTTTAACAATTCTTATTCCCAATCTTCTTTACTGGCTTAAGCTATTTTCAATCTCTTCAATATTGATCTATTTTGGCGTTCGACTTCAACATTTGCTTGAGGTCATAAAGGAGTTATATTAAAAATTTTAATATCATTTTCTTCACAAAATTGTTTATACTTGGTTGAAATAAACTGTCTTCCGTTATCTGAAGTAATTAGAGACTGGATTTCCAAATCTGGCAAACATTTTTTATAGACTTTTTACTATTTTGCTTCTACTACTACTTTTACTACTTTGCTTTTATGTTGTTCAATATATCCACTACATAAAATTTTAGTAATAATCAACAGTTACAAAAAGATAATATTTAAATGGTAGAGGTCCCATTATATCAATTGCCAACTCTTTTCATGGACCATCAGGTAAATTTCTTCTTCTCATTGGTGTAGGATGGTTTGATAGTGTAACAATTTGACATCCGTGACATGTCGTTACATATCTTTCCACTTGCTTATCCATACCTGGCCACCAGAATTTAGAAAAAAGTCTTTGTTTCATTGAAACTACTCCTGGATATCCTTCATGGGCGATTTTTAACACTTGATTTCTCATAACTAATGGTATTATTATTCTAGAACCCCACAATAAAATATCATTATATACACATAATTCACTTTGTATTACTTTGTAACTTGTTGGTGCATTTTCAAAATTTCCCATTTGTAAACATTTCTTAATTATGTTAATCTCTGGATCACAACTTGATTTTTTATTTATGTCTATGATGTTGAGTGACTTTGGTACTGATTTTGCATCTATGTGATACACACATAGCTCCTTTTTTTATTTTTTTTATTGTCTGATCTGTGTATGATCTCTAAATCATATGTCTGTAGTCTAAGTAACCACCGTTCAATTCTTAAGCAAGGTTTACTTTTTGGTCCAAAAATTAACTGTACCAGTTTGTTATCAGTAACTAATTTAAATTTCTTACCCAAAAGATATAAATTCCATTTCTCCACTGCCCACACAAGTGCCAAAGCTTCTTTCTCCAATTGAGAGTATCTATGTTCAACATCTGACAAGGTTCTGTTTGCATATTCAATTATTCTTGGTCCTTGTGAACTGTGCTGAATTAGAACTGCTCCTAAACCAATTAGACTTGCATTACAATAAACTTCTATCTCGTCATCTGGACTAAAATATCCCACCACTTCACTAGGTATTAATAATTTCTTTAATTTTTCAAAATCTTTGTCTTGTGCCTTAGTTCAAAGAAATTTTGAGTGTTTTCTTGTTAATTTACGCAATGGTTCAGTTGCCAAATGAGAAATAAATCGAGCTACATAGGTAAGTAAACAAAAAAAACTGGCCATTTCCTCTTTGTTTTTAGGTTGACGAAATGATTTAACTGTTTCCATTTTGTGGATATCTGCTTTCATTCCATATTTATTTAATGTTGTATGTCCTAAAAAGCTTATCTCTGGTTTTTCAAAATTTAATGTCATACCTTTTTCCTCTAGAACATTTAATGCCTTGTTTGTTCTATTTCGGAGTTATTTGAGTAATTCTGCAAAGATTAATATATCATCATAAACATTTAGAGTACACTTCTGGTGCAAAATTTAATCCAAAAAAAAACAATCTTTTATATCTGTAAGTTTCTATATGCGTTGTAAATGTAGTAATATTTCTCTGGATTTTTGGTTCAGCTTAATTTGATAAAATGCTTGCTTAACATCTAACTTTGTAAAAAATTTACTTTTCCGAATTTTATAACTCACATCATTCATTGTAGAAAATGGATATTTTTTCTTTATAACTGCTGAATTTGCTTGCCCCGTGTCGACAAAAATTTGCAAAGTATTATTCAATTTCATTATAGGTACAACCAACTGGTAGGATCATTTTTTTTTTCAATAATATCTTCTTTAAGTAATTTGTCAATTTCTTCTTTTACTTTCTTTTGTAAAGGTATTGGAACTTGGCGGTATTTTTGAGCTACTGGTTGAACATTTTCATTAATTGGTATATTCAATTGAAATTACTTAAATTTCCCTGTGCCTTGAAATACCATCCTTTCTTTCATAACCAAATTATTTATATTCATACCAATTTTTAAAATATCTAATTCAATAGATGTTTCTCTTCCCAATAGTTGAGGACCACTTCCATCTACTATATAAAAATCTGTGACCACTTGACAATTTTCCACTTTGATTTCTGCTTCCAATTTACCAACCACTTTTAATGATTCAATATTTTCATAACTGAACAACTTTTGTGTAACAAATTTTTCTTTCTTTAAAAATTTTATATTATGTTTTTCCCACACATTTTTTGTAATAATATTACAACTAGAACCTGAATCCATCAAAAAATTTATGGATACATCACCTACATTACATTTTACTTAATCTAATTTTTTAGCATTTTTTGATACATGAAATGAACATTTGTTTGACTTGCTTTGTCTGTCGATTGTTCATATATCTTTTTTGTTCTTTTCTGTTCTCAGTTTTGTCTTACAATATTTACTATAATATCCAATCAAATTACAGCGGTTACATTTTTTATTTTTAGCTGGGCATTTTGGGTCATTTTTAAAATGATTTGTTCCTCCACATCGATAACATGCATTTTTTTTTGATCATTATACTTTTTCAATACATTTTTGTTTTCCTTAACTTTTTCTTTTTGACATTTATCATTTACAAATTCATCGGACTGTAATGTGACAGCTTCAAACATTTTGGCAATTTCACAACTTCTGATAATTTCAATTTGTTTTTTTCTAATAATTTCTTCCTCAAATTCGTTGATGAACATTGCTCCACAATTTGATCGCATATTTCAGCATCTTGGTCAGAAAATTTACATTTTGCAGCTTCCATTCTTAGTCGAGCGATGAACTGGATTAATGACTCACTTTTCCTTGTTTGAGCTTCCTAAACGAAAACCTTTCAAATAACAGGTTTACTTTTGGAGTAAAATGACTATCAAACAAATGTATCGTGTATTGAAAAGTAGTTTTATCCATTGGTACATTACCATATCATGGGAATGCAAAAAATATATCTTGCAATTTTTGACCTCCTCTATGCAGAAGTATTGCTTGCTTTTGAGCATCATTCGAAATGTTCTTAGCCAAGATATAAATTTGTATTGACCGTTTCCATTTTTCCCAGTTGGAAGCTTCAAATTTCGGAACGCCTTCTTTATCCGTTTGCATCGTTACTATTAAACAGTCGGCACTCACGTATTAAAACAACAAACGAACTTCGAATCCAAACTACAACGATTAATCCTTTTTTACATCCCTATTTAAACCATTTTTTTTTCTTTTTTTTTTTACGACATGCGCCATTCTAACATAACACCCTTTTGGTTAACCTCTACTTTATTTTATTTTTTATATAATACAATATAATAATATTTTCTTACCACTTATTAGTATACTCCACAAATTATTAATACTAATTTCCTCTTAAATTTTTCTTTCTTGTATGAAACATTTCCAAAATCTAGTCTTAAATTTTGAAACTCAAATATTCCAAATCTTGGAACTTTTACTTTTAACCAAGTGGCAAAGTTTTTTGATATAATTTTAAATTAATTTGTTATTTATTGGCATAATAATTTTTATTAGGTTTTAGACTAATCAAATTTAAAAATGTTACTGATTTTATACTTGAATAATTATATATGTAGAAAATCTTTTTTTTTTTTTTAGATATTTAAGAATGCTTATATTATTAATTTTAATACTTGAGGCTTAAAAATTAAAACAGTTTCCACTATATATTATTTCTAGTAAAAAAAAAAAAGTTCATTAGAAAGCACAAAATAAAATTTATACATTAGAAAATTAAATGTTGACAAAATTCTATGTGTCAAAAAATTTTATTGAATTATCTGATTATTTATTTTTTTGAATTTCAAATATTTTCAATTAAAAGATCTAAGATAAGTTATTTTTCTGTCCAAGATTATTAAATATATAGGTAGAAATAGCTTAAGTAGATTTAAATATTAAATTAATACTTATTATTAATTCATTAATTATAATACTTAAATCTAAGTCCACATTTTATACTTACGGTATTATTTGTTTTTGAAAAACTGATGAATCTGATAATAATATTAATAGCAACTAATATGGTATTTAGTATAAAATATCTTTTTAAAAAAAAAATTATACACCATTCCTAACATCTTATATTTTTTTTTTTTATAGTATTTTAAACATTTTAGATTAAAGAATAAAATGTTAATCATTAAAAGTGAGAACTACCTTGTCTATTTTCTTGAAATTAAAAAAAACTCATAGGATCTTGATATAACAGTTTTTTGTGATCGGTTTTTTTTTTTAAATATTTTTAGGCACATTATGGCCAAGGGGTATAAGGAATTTGTATCATTATGTATAGTCACTCTTTTGATTCTCTGCCACGTTTTTGGTTTCTAAATGGCATTACTGTCATGAAAAAAGAAACCGCTAATGCTTCTCTTTCCTTCTCCTATTATAATTTTTATTGAATTTTAAAAAAGAATTGTTGAGATGTTATTAGCATCAATGCTGAAATCTCCTTATTCAAAAAAATAAAATATTATTATCAATTCATATACAATTATTTAATAAAATGTATTCAATTTTTTAGGTTGTAAACTATTTCAAGTGTTAAACAAATATAGTTGTATCATATTTAAATGAAATATATTTTTAGAATATATCACATTATAATCAACAGATCTTGGTTTTGAAATTTTTTTATTCTTCTACAAATTTTAAATTTTCTTTTTATTCCATGTAAATTCATCAGAATACTATTAAAAATGTATTTTAATATTTTAAGAGGCTTGAATAGATTATTTTCAGGTTTGGAATATAAGGTAAGGCGAGAAACAAGAAAATAATATTAGTTTATATTTATTTTAAATATTTATGTAGTTAATCCTTCCTTTACTTTCTCCCCATAATATTCTTAAAAATATTTTACTAATCATTATATATTTAATGTTTTAAGCATTCTATATGTACTGTTATTTTGAATTCTATAGGATGATGGGCAATTTATTAACAAACTATACCAGTATATACATGTATATGTACTAAATTTATACCAGTGATATATATATATATATATATATATATATATATATATATATATATATATATATAGATTTCATTATGATCTATATAATATATTTTTTGTGCAAGTAAAAAGTTATAACTTCTTAATAAAAAATACACTATTTATTTACAGTTATTGGTATTACATTTTTTTTAATTATTTTTACAAAATATTTTCTTTTTTTTAAAATTTGTTTTACATTTTATTTAATATTAAATTTAAGTTTTGTTTAAATATTTAAATGAGTTTTTGTGATTTATTTCAACTATATTCAATCAAAGTTACTTAATTTTTTAAAATTGACTTAACTATTATCATAATTTGTATTTTTAATATACCTAGTATGCAGAAATCAATAGGTAAGTTTATTAATTATTTAATTTTAAATGTAAACAAGTTTGAAATGGAACAACATATTGGTTCTATGATATGTATTCTTATTACTATTTGTTTTGTGTAATAAGCTTTAAAATAAAAGGTAATATAAATAGAGGTATACATTGAAGTTTTTAAGGTTTATTGAAAGTTAAATGATGTAATAATATAATAGGGATATCTTTAATTTAATAATTTATTTTTATGATTTTTATTTAAGACCAATCTTTATTATATTACATATAAAAAAATATTCTCCAAATTTTAAACTTTAATGCTTTTGTAAGGTTTTTCTAATACTCATTTTTTGTCACAATATATTTATAAATATTTTTTTATATATTTTTTAATGTAATGTTTAGAATTTTATGCTAATTGAGAAAAATTACAAACTTTGTGCATATTTTATTTTATGTTAATACTTGAGTATTTTCTGAATAATGATAGTACTGATATGTATATCACCATATAAGGTAACTCTAATCAATGTCTATATTTTTGTTTATTATTGTTAAATATATGCATGTAATTGGATAACTCTTTTTTTTTTTTTTTTTTAATTTAGTTTCTAATATAAAATTATCATTTTAAATATCATATAATGTCTGTGTTAAAAAATTATATATTATGAATACAAATTGTTAAGATCTTTATAAGTATTTGTAAACTCTTTTATAAATAATAAATAAATAAATAAATATATAAATTTTATTTCAGGATCCATTTTATTATTGGAATAAATCTGTATGTGTGGGTGTGTGTTTGTGTGTATATGACACCTATTTATTTATATCTGTAATTATAATTAAAAAAATGTATTGCCATAACATTATGTTAATTATTATAACAAATAATGAACTATTATTAATTATTATTAGCATAGGTATTTAATAGTATACTTTGTACATTTGATTTGCTTTACTTAATTAGTTGCAGCTTATACTTACTGGAAAATTGCTTGAACTATTAAACACTATACTATGAATCATATTTTATACTTCCGGCCAATTCACATGTTTCAGGATTACATATAGAACGAAATTTAGATGGACTGTTTTACTGTCCAAAAGATTGTGGGCGAAAATACAAGTACAAAAAAGGTTTGGTTCGACATCTGAAGTATGAATGTGGCATTGAGCCTCAATTCAAATGTCCTGTGTGTGGCAAAACTTATAAACAACCAGAAACATTTAAGATGCATTTAATGTCAATACACGGTATTGATAGGAATTTTAGGTATCCTGATTAGTATAAATAAGTTGACCAATTGTTTGACTTAAGTTATTATTATAACTATGGAAATTATACAGTTTATTATAAAAAAAAAAATAATTAATTCATTTTATTACATTTTTAGTATTTGTATGGACAAATTAAGGTTTTTCTGAATAATATAGTTAGTAAAAATGATCTCATTTTTTTTTTTTTTTTGTATTTGTATAATTTTCTTTATAATAAATTTACCTAATAGCTTAAATATTAACTATAAAATTACTTTTTAGTTAAACATATCAATTGATATTGTTAATACAATTCTTATTTGTTAGTTATGATTTCTTTATTTTTATTTATAAATATAAGTAATTTATCCAGTTATCATAATTTGCTATCATAACTCTAAGGCTGATTCCTTATAGTCTTGAAATTATGATAAAAAATTAACTGTATATTGAAATTTAAATTTGTGAATTGTATAGTATACATTTTTTGATTCATAAAAAAAAATTATACAACTAGAATGTTAGAATTTGTATTTAATATTAAATTGATACAAAATGTACATTTATGTTTTGTCATTTCCCAAGCAAAACAAATGAGCTTTTATTAATAATTACTACCAAATCTAATTTTTATAATTTGTTATTATGTATCTAAGTATATACTTTCATTAAAAGCTTTCGCTCCTTCTTAAATTTTACCACATTCTTTGATTTTTATTTTATACCAATGGTTATCAAACACATGTGCCACAAGCATTTTTTAGGTGTGCTATAATCTCTTAAAAACAGTTTATCTTGTGACTTATACAGTAACATTTTAAAAAGCGTGTCTTGTTCTTAAAAAAAATTAAATACCACTGCATCATATCATGAATAAATGATAAGTATATTATTTTAAGAGAAATGAGACAACATAATATATTTGATAACATAATATTTTTGTTTTCATTAAAAATATGTAAAAATAAATCAAGCTACTTAAAAATAAAAATACGTTTGTTATTTTTCCATTAGAAAATGTATTTATTAAACTGTAATTTATAAATATTAAACATTAATACCACTTATATTACTATGATTATTATTTTATATTATAAGAGTTATTCAATTTTTTTTCATTATTTTTTAAAATTCTTAATTATGATTTTATGTAAACACATTTTTTTTTTAATTTTCTTTTAATGTGATTAATTTATGTATTATTATATTTTAAACAAACTTACCCTTAAGTCGAGAAATTAAAATGTGAATTTATTCAAATTATTTGTGGCATTTTGATCGAACTGCTAATTCATATTTTTGCAAAAGAAAATACAGTTTTACTTTATTTATCACAATTATTTTTTAATTTTATATTTCTTACAAACCAATGTTAAAATCTGAACAAATTCATAGTTTTAACTTAAAATTAGTGTGCTTAAAGTTCACCTCATGTATATATGTATATTTTTAATTTAATGAATTGTGAAAGCAATTAATATTTTATATAATATACAGTAAATATTAGTTTGTTTGTATACATAAATATATATATAATTAATTGTATTTTTGTGTGTCAAATATCATATTTTTATTAATAGTATAATTTGAGCAATAACAATGATATTCTTCTATTATTTTCCTTAGAAAAATATTGACTCTACAAAAATAAGTAATATATAAATAAATAAATAAATATTATTCCAGGAAGGCTAAGCTTTTATTTATTTATTTATTTGTTTATGTATATATGTATTATTCATTTACCAGTATCAGCCATTTAATAATTTTTAGTTTTATTAAAAATTAAATATCTTATTATCAATATAACTGTATTTAAATGTCATATGTTAAGTCTTGTTATGTTGTTTTATTATTTTCTAATAAGTATTAATATTTATAATATTTACAATTTTTACTTGTAAAAAATGTGAAATTACTAGTGTTATTAATAATCAAACTGTGTTTTTATTATTATATTTAACAATATGTTATGTTATAATAAATAAAAATAAATAATAATTAATGATTTAATTTATCGTTTATAGGACAATTACATATTATATTATTGTAACCCTTTATCATGAATAAAATGTAGAAATAGATTTAATATTTATATTTATATGAGCATGGTAATTAAATTAATTTAAATACCATAAAAAAAAATTAAATAGTTAAATATTTGATAAGTCATAAATTATTTTTTTATGTTTGTGTTCAACATAAATATTTTATAAATAACCAATCTATATTCTTGTTAGTATGAAGATCTTTCTATAACATATTTAAATCTAAGCTTTGGTTTTAATGAACCTGATTCTTATGAATAAGTTTTTTTACTTTTATTATTCTAATTAAAAAAAAAAAAAAAAACCATGTATATGTTATATTTATTAAATTTATGCCAGATATTATTGTACAGTATTTGATAGTTATTTATGAAGCCAATACTTTAAAATTAAGATAAATCAAACAATAAACAGTGAATATCAAAGGCTCAGTCATAAAAAATGGCGAATTATCTAATATGGAAAATCAACTGGATTTAAATTATTACATTCAGTGAATATTCTGTTTAATGAATGTTACATTATAAGTAACAATAAAAGGTTCTATGAGTGGACATAGATAAAATAGAGCATGACTTTGAAATATATTAGTTTTATGGTTATGTTTGTTTTACACAATATGCTGGATTTTTATTTAAGTAATTTTACTGAATTTAAAAAAACAATTTTTTTCTTTAAAATCTATTATTATCTAAAATTAATAAAAAGTAACTATCTATAATAACAACAAAGTTATAATTTAAATACATATAAGCTCAAATAACTTATTCTAATAATTCCTAGCTGAAATTTATTTTTAAAAATATAATTAAAAATTTTAGTATTTTTTACTTAATAAATCAATTATAAAGTAATAAATATATATATATATCAATGCAAAAAATAATAATAAGAGATAATTTGATACATTATTATAATGTATGATTTAATAAGACTTATTTTAACTATACTATGGGAATTAAAATTTTTTTTATTTATATTCAACCACAAGTACAAAGTACATCAACTTTAAAATTAAATGTTTTATGTTATCAAATTTAATATAACAATATTTAAATTACTATAATTAAATAAAAATTTATATTTTTTAAAAACAATTCATAAATAAATGAGTGTTAAGTTATAAATTAAATATTAAAATAATTATAACAAAGCTTTTAATTTTGTTTTTTGGCATTTAAAGAAGCTTTATTGTTGCTTGTTATCATCGGTATTTATGTATAGCTGATAGATGTTGGTTTTTGTTTGTTTGTTGATCTATTATAGGTGCTTGTTTTATTGATGGTGACGAAGATATTCATTGTCCAAATGGATGTGGCCGTAGGTATAAACATAAAGGAAGTGTAGCGAGACACTTGAAGTATGAATGTGGAGTAAATCCAAAATTTCAATGCATTATATGTCGCAAACCTTTTAAGCAACGTATCAACCATAAAATACATATGATAAGAATACATAATTGTGCCATGTAGATTATATATTATTCATATTGTTTATTTATACTTATTATTTGTTGAATATTTAGTATTTAGTTGTGCCATGAATTACAATTTCAATCAACATATATCAATTGCATATAGTTTTTTTTTTGTTGTATTTTAATTTTATATATAAAATTCATTGTTATACTCCGGTAATTATTTAATGTATTTGCAAATGAATATATAATTTTATTTATCAATACAATAATATATCAATGTATTCTTAAATAATTTTCAGTAATTTATTTTTAATAACAATTATGTAAAAAAAAATAACCTTGATTTTTTTACATTTTGATTATTTCTATTGCTACTTGCTATGATCACCTAACATTTGTTTTTATGTGGTTTATTAATAGCTAAGGAATGTAACATTTAAATTAAAATCTTTGCAATTTATCTTTCACATACCTAATGATAATCATATGCTTGCTATTATTAAATGCTAGTATTTATAATCAATGTTGCTATATACATCGCATATTTAGGGAATACTAAATTTCCTGACCAGATTAATTAAAACTTTTAATATTAGAGCTTATCAATATCAGGATACCAAAACCTTTTTATAACGTTATGAGTATAACGTTAAACTATTGGAAACTCTTGAGTTGGGTTCGCGGTAATATTTAATACTCGAATTGGGTCCATGGTCACATTTGATATGTGAATTGGGTCCATAGTTGATTTTATCTTGTTGTTATCTTGAATACCCAACTCAAGTTTTCCCAGTAAAATATGTGTGTTTTAAATTTCTTCCATAATTTAAACTATATAACTATAAATAAACTATTAGTGATAAAAGTAAAAATAATTTAAATTTGATCTAAAATCAAGCCAACTCAATAATAATTTTTCACACAAAAAAAAAATTCTAATTGAATAATAATTTTAATTTTTTAATAATGTTTACATCAGACAGTTATATTTGTATAACAAAAAACCAAATTGTTTGAAAAACTTTCTAGCTAACCTCCACATGGTGTCTTCTGGGTAAAGCTAATAGGCTGGACCCAACTCATTTACTCGATAAAATATATGGGGACCCAACTCATGTACTCAATAAAATACATCCGGACCCAATTCATACTATTTTTGAAATTTATGACCCAACTCGAGGTTATCCAAACTATTCAAAAAACGATTTAAATCGATAATAGATAACATATCGATAAGCGATAAAACCGGATAACAGATTACATATCTGTAAACGATAAACGATTTAAATTAATATCGAATAACGTAACAGAAAACGATATTAACGATTGAAACAAAAAAAACTGTCATGGAAAAATATTTATAAATATTAGTAAAATATATTTGGAACATGGTTATTTTTGTAAAACTGACTTAAATTACTAGGTAATCCAAATAAAATAAATGTTAAAGGATGTTTAAAACAACAATAAATATTTCAACTAATAAAATATAAATAAGCGTTACCAATTATAATTTAAGTAGTAGGTGATATGAACGCGAAAGTTGAAAGGGAACTCATGTGAATGTAAGACAAAATATCCAACGGATAAAATAACCAATGTATAGGACAAAATATCCAAATAAAAAAATAATAAAAATTTGTATATCTGTACATAATTTTTTATTTTTGAATTTATTTTTTATTTAGATACATTGTTCATTTTTTAAATCAAAATTAACATTATTTAATATTTTATAATTTTATAATATAGTATTAAAATAATTATAGTAAAAATAAAATTATGTTACGTTGTTTATTATTATTAATAATTTTTATTATTTATTATTAATATGAATTTATTAATTAATGTAATATTTTATCCTTTAATATTTTATCCTTTAATATTTTATCCCAATACCAACTCATATATAGGCTGGTTATAGGATCGAACAGTTTATATGAAACTAACGGAAATAGGACCAGACTGTTAAATTTTGCACACTCAAAAAATTATATAATAAGCAGTATATACTTCCTAGGAAAAATATACACAAAGTCACATGGAAATCTCTTGATGGATGGACATTTAATCAAATTGACCACATACTTATCAACAAGAAATTTAGTGTGTGTATAAGGAATGTGAGGACGTATAGAGGAGTTGATGCAGATTCAGATCACTACTAATTGTATGCGAAATTTAATTTGAGACTGTCAATAAAATGAAACCGGGAAAAAAATTAATCTACAGTAAAGTACAACATACAAAAATGAAATGATAATTATGTTGAGAAAATTGCACCTGAATTACAAAATACGAGTAGTGACATAAATCAGATAAGTTATAGTGCAGAAATTAATACGATTTGGAACAAAACAAAGAAAACAGTGATTAATAGTGCAACAGAGATTTTATGAATGAAACCAAAAGAGAGTAATAAAATCTGGTTCAATGATATATGTAAGAATGCAATAATTAGAAGAAACGAATTAAGGAAAAAGGCACTACAAAATGCATCAGACGAATGCATAAGAAAATATGAAAAACAAAGAAAATTGACAAATAAAACATTAAGAAGAGAAAAACGTTTACACGAAAAGAAGAAAATAGAAGAAATAGAAACTAATAGATACAAAGCAAAAAAGATGACCGGAGAAGTAAAAGTTGGTTTTAAGCCACAAACAAGTATCTTAGTGAACGATACAGGAACTACAATAACAGAAGAAAAACTAGTCATAAACCATTTCAAGGAGCATTTCGAAGACCTCCTGAATCGATCCACAATAGGACAGGTTTTAAATCCAAACGAAGTCTGTTAAACAGCAGAAATAGATATATACACCCAAATATGAAGAAATCAAAAATTGAATTAAGAAGCTTAAAAACAACAAATCCCCAAGAGAGAACACCATAGTGGCGGAATGACTTAAAAAAGGTGGTATAATATTGGTGACAAAATTACAGAAGTTATTAAGACAATATGAAAAACTGAGACTATTCAAGAAGAATGGAAAACCGCAATTATATGCCCAATATTTAAAAAGGAAAATCCCTCTAAAACTGAGAATTATAGAGGAATCATACTGGACCACATGCTATACATTTATGACAACATTGATATTAAAAAGAATAAACCTTTATATTGAAGAAATAGTTGGGAATTACAGATTTAGGAGAGGAAAATCCACAACCGACCATGTCTTCGCACTAAGACAGATAATGTCAAAATACTACGAATTTGGAAAGGACCTGCATCTAGTCTTTCTGGATTACAAGCAGGCATATGATAGTGTAGACAGAGAAGATATTTGGAAAGCTCTGGTAATCCTAGGAATACCTAAAAAGTATGCTACAGAAAACATTATGCAGAGTACGTTATTTGCAAGGCATTTCAGATTCTTTTGAAGTTAAATTGAGCCTAAAACAAGGAGACACAAGCGACAATAGAAGAATGGAGATAAGCAATGAACAAGTTATGCTAGCTTATGCAGATGACATTGTGGTAATGGGCGAAACCAAAGAGGGCGTCATCGACATAACATCTAAACTCATAAATGCAAGTAAAAGAATAGGATTACATGTAAATGAAGGGATAAATATTTACATGGTCGTATCTAGAAGACCGCCAAATATAGATTTCATAGAAGTTGATAATTATAAATTTGAAAAAGTTGATAATTTTAAGTACTTGGGCGTGAACATTAATAACAAAAGTGATATGCTTATAGAAACGGACAAAAAAACGAACGGATCACTAGTGGAAATAGATGTCATTTCAGTGTTATCAAACTTTTTAGATCTAAGTTGTTATCCAGAGAATCAAAGATACTACATACTATAGCTACCTCTGACCTGTGATAATATACACCTGTGAAACCTGGTCGTTGACCAAAGGTAATAGCAAAAGAGTTATCGCATTTGAAAGGAAAGTGTTACGAGCCATTTATGGATCAATCTTTAACCCAGAAACACAGACATACGAAAGAAGAAATAACGAAAATGTAAAAATTCTTTATAATAAGCCAAACATATTTTCTTTTATTAGGAAAAACCGATTAGAATGGTTCGGACATATATGGAGAGCAGATGGACAGTTAATTAAAAAAGTGCTAATCAATAAAATAAATAAAACGAGACCCCTAGGATGACCCAAAACCCGATGGATTGACATGGTTGCCAAAGATATAGCAATGATAGACCAGAATGCAACGATAGAAACAGTATATCAGAGAAACAAATGGAGAGAAATTTTGATGGCAGCGATGGTCCTGAATAGACCGCTAAGCTGATAAGAAGAAGAAGAATTATAATTTACAAATATAAAATACTAGTATGCTTTCAAATTACGTCAGATATTGTCGGCGCGGAACCCGTATGGTCTGCCTCATCAAAAATAATTTCAATGAACACCGATGAAACATTAGTAATACATCATAAATAAGTTATAAATTGACCATAAATACATATTTTACGTGGTATGGTGCATTTTATTGTTTTTGTAGAACAAATATGATTGCTTCATTTATTAGTCATGAGTTATGAAAATTATAAAGAGAAAATATCGTTAAAGGTAATACATATAATATAATTTTAAAAATATATATTGTTATTTTACATAGTATTGATCGCTAAACATTACATCTGTAAACGTTTCAAATTATACACTAATTTAAATAACGCAAAACGCTAATAGGAAAATATTATAAACGTTTAAATGTCCCATAATAGTAAACAATATCTATTATTTTGATTTAAGCCCTGATCTAAATACATTTTTATTGAAACTTTTTATCATTCATTACTTACTGTAATTTTTTAAGTATTCAAACATATTTTTATGCTCTGTTCTAAAAAAAATTATTTATATCCATGGATATTTATATATATATTAATAAATTAAATGCGTACCATTTATCGAAAATATTAAAAAATTGTTTTTAGATTATATAGAGTGTTCCTGATATTGTTAAGGAAACTAATATACGCGTACTCTCTGGTGTAGCCAAGTAAAGAATGTTTTAAAAAAAATTTTCTATCTTAAAAACCTGGGTTTTATCTAATTATCTTTAGGGTATTATATTGAATCTAAAAATCAATAATTGTAAGATATTTTTTGCAAATTCCTCATGTGATTTGTTATGTAACATCGATTTTGGGCTTGTCGCGCGTTTTTCACGCCCGAATCGCCAGTATCAGAAAATGTATTGTTACGCATCGATTTTTATGTGAATTCTGCAAGATAAGATATGGTGAAATCTATTTGTTGTTATATCACGTATCTGATTAACATGGTTTTTATCGAATTTCAAATTAATGCTGTTTAATTATCATTAAAATATTATTTTATAAATAATATATATTAAATTTATATTTTATATAAATAATATTATTTCATAGTAAAAACCTTGTTGATTAATCAGATATTTAAAATAACAACAAATAAATTTCACTTTCGTTTATTTTGCAGAGTTCTTTAACAAACAATATGTCATATCACGTACTTTGATCCAGGCATCTAGAGCATGAAAAACACCCGACAAGCCCAAAATCGATGTCGCATTTTAATTTATTTAAGAATTTTGCAAGAAATATCTTACAAGTATTCATTTTTAGATTTTAAATAATATTCTAAAGATCCTTCATTTGACCACTTCAATAAGTACACGTATACTAGTTTCCTCAATTATTTCAGGAACACCCTGTATATAAAAAGTGTTGTATTAATCTCAAGTTAATTGGTTATGAAATATAGTGTTCCCTAAATCATTCAACGTATGGTTTTATTATGTGCTTTAAACGTAATAGTTAAATTATTAATTTACAAAATTTTACTTTTAAAATGTGAATCTAATTTAATATTTATTTTTTTTGTGTTGGCAGAAATAAAAATAATTGATATTATGTCATTATATGACAACACTGAAGATGTATTCTTATGTCCTCAAAGTTGCGGAAAAAACTATAAAACTATTGCTAGTTTGAATAAACATGTGAAGTATGAATGCAACAAACCACCTCAATATAAGTGTTATTTTTGTAATAAAATGTGCAAGCGACCTGATAATATAAATGTTCATATGAAAACTGTACATGGATTTTATATCAATTATAAATCCAAAAGAATCAGTAAAAAATGTTCTAAATAATATACATGTGAAAAATAATTGTTTTAAGTCACATACATGGACAAAAACATAACAATATATTATATCAAGCACAGACTACTTTTTCTCGAGTAAATTTTAATATACTGTGACATTTCTTTCAATTTTTTTTTTGTTTTTTTTTTTTTTGAAAATAAGTTTTTATTTAAAATCATTTTTTTTCTTGTCATACAAAAATTAAACCAAAATTCTTTAGAGGGTTTTAAAAACCCTTGTAGTTATATTATATATTACTTACTATAATAATAAAGTACATACTTCTTTTTAATTTCAAAATGTATGTAAGTTATTTTATTTTACTATGATATACCTACTGATTTCTTAAATAAATATTGTATTTATTATTATGTGTTATTTTTAAAATTGTAAACTTATAATTAAAATTTCTATATAAGTATTTTTATTAATGAAAAAGGTGTACATGGTAAACAATATGTATTATATATATATTAGTGCTTAATTATACGCATATTTAATAATTCATTATAACCAAATATTTGCATGAACTATTTTATGACTATACATTTAATATTTAGGAAAACACTTATATATATAAATCGATTACTGAGCAAATAATCTTATTTATTTTAGAGCCTGTAAACTATTTTATGTGCAACAATTGCGGTCGAAGTTATAAATATAAGCGTAATTTATTTGCTCACAAGAAATATGAATGTGGAGTTCAACCTAAGTTTAGTTGTCATGTTTGTTTTAGAAAATTTGCCCACAGATCACATTTACGGAATCATTTGGGCATTATTCACAAAATATTAGAATTTAATTAATTTAAATTAAATTAAATAACTAACAGTTATTATTTAATAAAAATTCTTGTAATTATATTTTAATAGGTAATAAAATGTATTCTAAATTAAAAGTATTATGAAGTATGTTTGTAATTTGCATTTAAATTGAGTTTGTTTATAAAAATAAAAGTTATTGAAGAATACATATCCATACATATTAGCAGACATATTTAAATAGTATTATTTTTACAATAGACAGTCTTGGTACAAATATGAGTTATCAAATTCCTTATATTAAGAATTTATATTACAATAACTTTCAAGGTACACTATTACTGTACAATTTTTATGAATAAATTTATAGTTCTATAATATTAGACAATGATATTAAATACAATTTTTTGTGTGTGTTTGTATATTTTTTTTACTTTTATTATTGCTGCCTTATGTAACTTTATTTAAATGATAAATTTTTTTTATAAGTACAAATGCATTGACTATAAAATAGTTGATTATACTTTGTATATACTCGTATATATGAGTACTATAAAGGTATTACAATTTTAATGGGCGTTTTTTGTATATTTCATTAACCTCTCGTAAAAAAAAAAAAAAATTATTTCAATCTTTACAGTGAAATGAGTAAGACTTAACAGTAATTTATTATTAATAAATATTATTGATATTGATTTTATTAATATATTTCAAATTTTAATTTGTTGTAGTTATTAAACAGTATTAGCATTGAATAAAATATAAGTTTTATATTGTATTTATTGCCAACTCTTTGTTTTCATTATCAGCATGGTAAATAATGAAAATTTTGAATTTTAAGTGTATCTAATGAATAATCATAATTATTATCTTCATTAATCATTGGGCTTATAAATCAAAGATGGTCAAGGAAGCTAACATGTAAACAAAAAAAGGTTAATATGACATAATTTAAATACCAAATTTAAAGCCAACAAGTATTTACGTTTGACATAAAATAAAACTATCCATTAATTACAATTATACTATACTAATAGACATGAAAGTCGTTTATCCATCAACTCTTAAAAATTAAATTTTAAAAAATATTAATGTTATGAAAAAAAAAACTCCTCCGTGTATTAGTTAATAATGATTTCATTTTAATATTACGGCTATAAATACAGAAATACAATCTGTTGTATACAATCAGTAAATAGTACAATTTATACAGAAATGCATGAAAGTTATACTTGTGCTATATATTTTATTTCATTTATTCAAATATTGGAAATTATTTTTGTTTATATACTTAAAAATATTATAGAATTATTCATTATCAAATCTACTAATAAATTATTTTTAGTATTTGATTGTGCTATAAAGATAATTGTATTAGTATTATAATATTATGAGTTATGATTATTACATGGGATTGAGAAATTATAAATAATAAATATGTTTCATAATTTTAAATCTATTTTTACAGTGTTAACATTCCGTCACCAGTGTACAAAATGTGGTAATTCTTATAAGTACAAACCCAACTTAAATAGACATCAGCGCCTCGAATGTGGTATGGATCCAACATTTTCATGTATGATTTGTGGACGAAAATTCCATCAGAGAATAAATCTTAAACGACACATGCTGACAATACATAAAACACTAATTGAATAATGTATCTTACTACTTTTTTTGTTTTAATAATATAATGATATTATATAATATCATGTACATATTTTGTTATATTTTATTTTTGTTTTATATAACATTTTGGACTTTTGATCCTTTTTACTGGTAATATTTAAAAAAAATGTTATGTGCACATATTTGTAGGATATAATTGCTTTATATAGCATTTGCATTCTAGCTTTTTATAATTAAAAATTCATGTGTATCAACACCTTAATACTTACTCCTTAATTTTATAGATATCGATCATTACGCATTCCCGTGTACTCGATGTAACCGGATGTACAAACACAGAGCTAGTTTAAATAGCCATCTAAAACTTGAGTGTGGCGTTGAACCACAGTTCCGGTGCATTGCATGTGGTAGACAATTTACTTGGAAACAACACTTGAAGCGCCATATGGTCAATGTGCACAAGACATTAAACATAATATAGGAATTTATTAACATTTATAAAAATGTTTTCATATATGTGATTTTGATTTATTATTATATAATTACATGACTCAAAGGTTCTTAGATACTTACATTCCCAACTGTTTATATTTTTGAAATAATAAATAAGTAATTATTTATACAATGATGTATACTGATATTCTTTATTGATTTTTCTGAATTTTATGTTCAACTTTAAAAAATTATATTGGTAATATTTTGTCTCTATCTACCTTACATGCAGCATATGAATTTTGATGTTTTATATTTTCTATACACTGATCAATTTATTATTGAGATAGGAATTTTTCTAAATAAGTTCTATAAAAGTTGTTTATGTACATTTTTTAATTTAAATTAATTTTAATGATGATTTATATAGAAAATTAAAAATATGATCAAATTTTCTTAAGAGGACCTAACAATGAATTCAAATCATACGCAACAGTATGTATCAATTAGTATATTGTAAATAAAAAGAAAAATTTAAATTCCTATGTTGTGCTAGTGATAAACAGAGACAAGAAAATCTTACTTTTAATCTCCAATGTGTATAATCTAGAATATCTTATTGTAGTATGATTTTCATGTAATTTCTTTTTTATGGTATGTGCAATTTGATTTAAAAAATGTAAGTAAAAATATTTTTTTTTTATTCTATTAAAAAGTACTTATGTGAAAAATTAAATAGTAGTTTATATTATTATTATTGTTTAGGAAATACTGTAATAATGAATATGAATTCATATGAATATTGATTATTATTGTTGTCTATTATAATAAATTCCTATTAAATATTCAGAATATTTTAAATTACACCTTAACTTATATTACATTTAAAAAATATATATATATATATATATATCCCATACATAAATGGTTGTATTACAATGATTTTTTCCCTTTCTTAACTGTTAATATTAATATTTTATTCACGAAAAAAAAAAAAGGTAACTGCCAGTTGTATGCAAATGTATGAAAAGTCTGGTTTTGGAAATTGTTGAAATTGTATCTTCCTATCAAACAAATAATTTTTCAGTGCTCAGTGAATATTTTAAAATAATGCATTAATAGTTGTTATCTTATAAAAATACAACCTATTTAGTATTTGAAATGTTATGAATCACATCTTCTATAGATATCAATGAACATACATCCATGCATTAAATTAACATATAAATTTGAATTATTATATCATGTTCGTAATGTTATAATGGTTATGTTTTTTTTTATTCTTAGAATATTTTATACATGAAAAGGTAAAAGCATATATTTTTACATTTTGAACCACATGTTTATATTTTTAAATTTACTTTCAGGTTATGATGATCATTTTTCTAGGTGGGTCTAAATAATATGAGTATGTTCAATTGTCCAAATTACTAAAAACAACACAATATCATAGAATGATGTACAACCATGCTTCCAGTACATTGTATGTGGTTATCATTTTTATTTTTGGAAAACAATACATAAAGCAATATAGTTATAAAACACTAAGCATCATTAAACTTGTTATAGAAATGGTAATTTATAAAAAGTAATTTAAATTTATTATTATAAGTCTCATAAATTTGTTAGTGTCTATTTTTATTTCCAAATATTCGTTCTTTTGAAATATATATATACTACCTAAAATCCTATTTTTATACAAATTATCTTATTATTTTAAGAAATATATAGTTTTTTAACACTATCCAGAAAGCCTAGGATAATCTAAATTATATCTAATATTTGTTAACTTTACACATTTTTTTAAATAATACTCATATAGCATTATGTTAACATTATACCTTTTCAATAATATTCATGATACTTATCTTGTTATCAATTTTAGTTAGTCTGATATTTTTGAATTTGATTAAATATTAACATGCCTATACTAATTTTATGATATTTCAATATTCACATAATTATATACATGTCATGGTTTGATAATTTATTAATATATGAAAAATCTGTTTTCAGAAATTTTCTTTGCTTCTCAAAATTTAACAAAGTATTTTTCCATACAATTTTATTCAGCATAGTGGAATTACAGTTGGTTATCTGAAGAACCATTTAATAAGGATTTAGAATGATATGAATTATGTATATACTATTGTTACCAATGAAAATTCAACTAAAATCATAAATTTTATTTGTATTATACTTTCATACTCAAATTTTAATAATTTTCTAGTATAATATACAATCCTTTTTAATATATATGTGAAGGTAAATGTATATGTTTATATATTTTTAGCTAAATATATTTGTATGTTAAAATTTTCAATTAATGTAACAATATTCATTTTTTTTTTCAGATTAGTCTGTGATTAATTTGTATAATTTCAACTATCTCAAATTTCAAAAATAATACAAATTTTGTTCTAATCAAGTGGCACTTACAAAATGGGAGTGGTGTAGAATTATTTTTCCAGTATATCATATATGGTTATCATTTTTCTTGGAAACAAAAAATGAAGCGCTGTATTGACACAGTGTACAAATAATTAAATTTAATACAGAAACAGTAATTTAGAAGAAAAAAATTGATTTTAATTAATAATTATATATCTTGTAAATTCTTTGGTATTTATACTTACTAATGTTTGTCCTTTTGAAAATATTAAATATACTACTTCAAATCTTGTTTGTAGTACATGTTGTCCAATTACTTAAAAAATAATGCTATAGTTTTATAATATAATCTAGAAGCCCTACAATAATTTACATTATATTTTTTATCAATTTTATAAAAATTGTAAATAATATTCATGGTGTGCTGTTAACTTGTAGAAAATTATAACTGGCTATTGTTAACATTATTTTTTGTCAAAATATCTGTGATTCTGATTTCTTTGGTGTTGGTTGATCTGAACTTCTTTCTTGGACTAAATATTAACATATGTAGCTTATAGTTGTATAATATTACTATCTTCATATAGTTTTGTAGATGTCATAATTTGAAAAAATTAAAAATGTATAAACAATCTGTTTTTAAAAATTGTATTTGCTTCTCGCAATGTAAAAAGTATTTTCCTATAAAATTGTTTTTAGCACAGTGTGTATCTTCTTAAAATAGTGCAATTATGGTTATTAACTGAAAAGCTACTTTATAAAAGTTCAGAATGCTATGAATTACGCATATACTATTGCTATCGATGAACATTGAATCAAATTCATATAATCGTTTTTATAATATTTGCCAATTATATATATTTTTTATTATTATTGTTATTATTATTATTTTTTTTATATGTATACCTTTTGAACAATTAATACATAAGAAGGTATTGCGTATATTTATATATTTTGAGCCAAATATGTCTATATGTTTAAACTTACAATTAGGGTAACAATGTTCATTTTTTCAGATTCGTCTGTGAATAATTTGTTTAATTTCCACTGTCCCAAATGTGAAAAACAATACAAATATCGTTCTAATCTATTGGCTCATTTAAAATATGAGTGTGGTGTAAAACCTATGTTCAGGTGTAAAACTTGTGGTCGACCTTTCACACAAAAACAAAACCTGAAACGTCATAATATAACAGTTCATAAATTATTAAATTGTTAATAATTTGTTAATAATTTATTTTATGTATTATAAATGTATAATGAAAAATCGTAAGATTTAATAATTTATATCAATTGAATTTATCGTTTTATTTTATTTAGATTTCATGTTGTAATTATATGTTCATTATATAATTTAATAAAAAAAATTATACATGTCTTTTATATTATGTATTTAAATAAATATTTAACATTATTCTAGTCAATAATATTTGAATACTATTTTGTTTATTGACTACAGTGAAAACTATTTAACAAATACATTTTTTCAGTTAAAATTATGGGTACTTAAAAGGATAAGTAAAAAGATTTTAACATAATTAAATTACCTTTCACTACTATTGATTTTTTTTTTTTTTTTGATAGTTTTCACTGTACCCATTCCATATAAAAACTTGAGTTTTATAGAATAAACTTGTATTATACTCGCATTTGATAACACTGTGTATGTGATTGTAATTTTATATGAGTAAATTCGGGTAATATGTAAATCATCTCTCTAGATTAAGGATTAATTTTCTATAAGATTCACTTTCGTTTGTACAAATAAAATATATGTTCCTGATGTAATATGTAAACTTAAGTGTACATATTACCATACATTTAACAAATTATTTTTTGAGGAATAAATAATCATTAAAGTATTTATTATTATTATTATTATTTTTTTTTTTTTTATTTAATACATTTAGAATTTAATAAATCAAGGAATGAATCAAAATATTGGAATATAAAACTAAAATAAGAAACCTTTCTATTAATAACAAAACATAAAGCCACCTTCATTGAACTTAATATAGGTTTATAAACTATAACAATATATCGTATAAATTAGTGAACTTAAGGTATACTAAAATGTACAAAAAATATTAATTAAATTTTTTTCTATGTATCCAAAGTGTGAATAAAATATGTTAAATATTTACAATTAAACAATAGGTAATGATGTTTACATTAATAAGTTAACAATCTAATAATCATTAGTAATAATGTACGGTAAAACATATTATTAATTAAATGATCATTATTGTGTACATTATTACCGCATGAAATAATTTATAGATGATGTTGCACGTCAAACATTTATTACTCTTACAGGTTTATAATTAAAAATATTTTTTTATATCTAACAGCATGGTTATTTTTGTGTTGTTTTAGATTATTTTTTTCCCAATCAAAAAATGATTTGGACATGTCCTGCATGTGGTAAAAACTACAAACATCGACAGAGTTTACAGAATCATAAAAAGTTTGAATGTGGTGTTGATAAAAAATTCCAATGTCATATTTGTGCAAAATGGTTCAGGTACAAAGGGGGTCTCAATTCTCATTTAGGTATTGTACATAAACAGTTTCCAAAATAAAATACTGTACAAGTTACATAATGTGGGACTGTTAAAACAAATAATGAAACGGGAAATTTATGTAACTATGCAAACTATCTATTTCATGTGTTTTTTATTATATGCTTTTGTAACTGTAGGATTAAATAGTTATTTGAATTAATAAACAATTTTACAATATAAAGTGTTTATTTTTATTTTTAATTTAACTACTTAGCTTTTATATTAACTAGTATAATAATTATATTATTATACTTGACTGATATTACTATACTTAATCAGAAGAAATTTTTTTTAGTGTAGACATATTTTATAAGTTGTCTTTAAAATAAGATCTCTAAATATTTATCATTTTAGTGAAATAAATATTTATTTTCTCAAAGTTTTTAATGGTAATGACATTTATAAAATATATTCGTAGCAAAAATGCATTTAAATAACCTTTATTAAACTTAGTGTTCTGAGTAGTAATATATATTATATTATTTTAAAGGTTAATTCTGTAACTTAAAATTAATTACATTATTGAGTATTTAGAAATTATTTCAATATAGTTTTTTATGTATTTTTATCTTGTTAATTCTAGTTCCAAATATTGTTTACTTAGTAAAATCTGTGAAAAACTCAATAAAATAATTTTCTATATATTTATTTCTAACATTATTATTTAGAACATACATAGAGTTGGATCTCCAAGTTAATTATTTTTTCCTACTGATTTTCTGTACTTGCAGAATAATAATAATAATATGTATTAGATTGTTAGATTGTTAGATTTTGAACTTTTTACTACTCATTTTTATAATTTTATTGAATAATGTTTATCTATTTATCACATTATAACAGTATAATGATATCTGTATATTTAATTTTGAAATGTTGTACAACTATAATTTATAGTTTATAAAAAACCTGATTAAATTGAATTTTTTTTATATACAGTAAGGTTCCTATTAAATTTATTTCATAACTTCAAATTGTATCTTTATTAAAAATTAACAAATAGTATTGTAAAATGTATTAAATTTCTTGCATGAAATTTTTTTTCTCGAACACTTAAATTAAAATCCAAAGTACTAAAATTAAATTAACATGATGGTTAGTATTAAAATAATTGATGGAAATTGATACAAAAACTTCAAATTTGTTGAAAATATTATTTTTTTTTTTAGATAACAGAATTTAATTATAATATTAACCCTGTTTAATAAGTAAACATGCATTTTATTTTATTTTTCTATGCCTATTATTCTTAATTAAATCATAAGTTACACCATTATGTTGTATTTTATATATTTATATTTTTACCTATATTATTATAATTATTTATATTTTTTGTCATTTATTAGTTCTAAGCAACTTGGGTCTAATGAATGTTAGTATGGTAGTTTTGTATTAATTTGTTTTTGTAATACACATTGGATAGGAAAGCCTTGGTGGTTTCTTTGGGTTGTCCTGTCCAAAAACCAAAACTTCCATTGATGGACTTTGAAACCGCAACTGTGTGTTTAGAATTTAGACACAGCTTCATTCCACTCGCCTATGACGTGGACTTAATAATTATTTTATTTTATTTAAAATGAGTAATTTTTTTAATATTATAGGTACATATTTATTGATGTATGATTTGATAAATATTATTCATTATTACTATTATTGGTGCGCTAGTTAAATTTAAGTACAAATATAATTATTATGTACTGCTTGTTGCTTACAGCTTGGTTAAATATTAATTAATATTCAATTTTAGTGTAAGTTATTTTTCAACTGGGAGGAGACCAGGAATTATTATCAAACTTATGCAATTTAAAATCTTCCATATAAGCCATTTCAAAATAAATACATATAGAAATTTGATTTAATAATTGTTTACTTAGAACTATTATTAATTTTTGAATTATGATCAATGGAAATTAAGTTCTTTCTAATTGTTAAAATTTAGTAATCTGAGAACTGAATAATTGATTATTAGTTAGGAATAGTTAATTAATATTAAATAATTATAATTTTTTAATCAAATTATAATATCTATCTTAATTTATCTTTTTCCAATGAAATATACATAAATAAAACATATTTCGGTTTAAGAACTATTTAAATTAGGTAAATACTGTAATAAAAATATTTTTAGTAGGTATATGTTTTAAATTTTTGCCCAGGTCTTCCCCATTTGAATATGTTATTATGTTCTTATATATTTTTAATGCACGTTTTTTGGTACATCATGATAGTTATGAAAAATATAATCATATGTTTTTGGGCGCCACATATTTATAATACTTAAAATATAACATGCGATAAAATATAAATTTTTGCACCACAGATTTATAATAGATTAAAAATGTTTTACGGTTTTTTTCGTCCTTAGGGATTTCAGAAACATACACTTGTCCCAAATGTGGACGTACTTATGACAAACGACCGAGTTTTGCTAAACATTACAAATTTTGCGGCGTAGACTTCGAATGTGAATACTGCGGTAAAAAATATTCTAGATCGGATTCTGTAAAGAAACATCAGAGATTGGCTCATTCTCTGAACTCGTAAAATTATTTTGTGTTCTGAATTTAACTATGATTTTTATTTATTAATATTTTTAATCGTATTCATGATGAATTTTTCTCAATTACAACGTTAATTATATAATGTAATTGAATACTAATTTTTATGTACCTATTTAGATTGTAATTTGACTTGTAAATATGTGGACAGTTGTTAATAATCAAATTTATCAATATTTTATACAAAAAAAACCTTGTATTGTTTATTATTTTATACTAGAAATTATTAATAGCTACCAATATCAACAACAACAACTACTAATATAACGTTTGTTTTATTTAAAAGTGTATACTCAATTATGTTAGATTACTGATATTCTCATAGTTTGAACGAAAATTGGCTTATGTTTACTTTATACCCACTTTTATAAATAATGAATATTTAAACAAATGCATAATATGTATAGCTTCCAATAATTGATGTAAATTATATTCTAGTGGGCCGTTCTATGTGCTGGAAGTTCAGTAAACACGAGTTTGTGATGGTTAATGAACGATATCAGTGTTCTAATCAATGTGGCAGAAGTTACAAAGCATTGCATGGTGTCCGACAGCATTTACGATACGAATGTGGTGTGAGACCTAAATTCTCATGCACCGTATGTTCGAAATGTTTTGCTTATAAACATGTATTGAAAATTCATATGGCAACAGTACATAACAAATTCAGTATAACATAATGTTCTACTCTAGATTAAACTATTAAGTACTTGCATTGCATAGTAATATCATATTTTATTTTTCCTCTTAAAAAATAGAATAATGTTCAAGTGAAATAAGAACATATTTATAAATCATTATACTTGAATCTTTTTTTTAATTTTGGTAATTTTTTTTAATTTTACTTGATCAAGTATTTTTATTTACTTGTTAAATGCAGTTTTAAATTTATTCGACTTCCAAAATAGCATTTATTATTTTTAATGAAAACACAATTGTATATAAAATATTATAAAACAATATAGAAACTATATTTTAATATGTTAATATGAGTATGTTTTTGGTAATTTTTTTATACCTTAATTAATACTTAGCAAATAAAATAAAACTAAGTTACAATAGTGTATGTTTACTCATTTTAAATACCATATTGATTGTTTCACTTATTCATGATATACATTTTAAATTTTATATCATAAACATTTATTCAATGTTATATTTAAAATAATTAATATTTATTGATAAATACCTAAATATTTATTTTCATTAATACAATATTTTACGAGATTTGAATAATGATGATTTTTTTATAGGGGTATTGCTTATTTAATACATTTGGGTATTAAGTTTATTATATTTTTATGTATATGTTTATGTATTTGAATTGTATATATTTTACTAGGTATTGACATAGAGTTGATCAATGTTCAAAATCAACTATAACTATAACTAAAACTATATATAACTATAGTCACTTCTGTTTACTAAAGTATAAAAAAAAATATATGGTTGTTTAGTCAAATTTATGAAATTATGTTTCATCTTTTAGTATAGATAATCAATAGTGTGTTAATTTTGTATGAAAACTTTTGTGAATGTTTATTATTTTTAATATATTAGTAAACTTATTTTATAATATTCTTTATAATTTAATATTGAAGCTTCAATATTATTAAGCATGGATTATGATTCAAAGTGATCTTTTAAAAGCATATTTTATATTTATAAATGTACTTCTATTTTATTGTAAAATCATGTAAAATCAGTATTTTATTGTAACTTACTATCATCTTCAATAACAGGAGATATAATTCTTAGATTCGTGAATATATAATATTTATCTATTTTTATTTAATCCATTTAAATCTGGATACAGTATTCAAACGCTTATTAGCGTGTATATTTGCATCTAATATGCAGTATAGATTATTTTAATTTAATTTAATTTCAAATTGTGAAGGTTATTTTTGAATTTACTGATTTGTGGCTACTTCATTCCTTTAACAAATTTTATCCTATATGTTGGCTAAAACTTAATTTGATTATGCTTTTATAGATTTACAGTTTCAAATGAATAATTTAAGTTGATGTTGTTTGTATTTTTTTTTTTTTTTTACTTTTGTAGAGAAACACCAATTCAAAAATTATGATTAATACACAGCTTTTTTTATACCTAAATGCTTTGCTCTGCACAATATTAATAAACGATCAGGCTAATGTGACACATTTCAGGTCCTAGAATATGGTGTTGTGTCAATCAGCATTGCCATCGCAGTTATAAGAACAAATTCCATTTAACCTATCACTTGAAGTATGAGTGTGGAAAGCAACCACTTTACAAATGCAACTTTTGTCAAAGAATGTTTTCCAGAAATTCAAATATGAAGAAACATATGTTCACGGTACATAAATACATTAGTCCTTGATTTCAATCACAGGAGTTGATTTTAAAATATTTTTTATAAAAGTGTGTATTTATGTACAACTTAACCAAAATGTTAAATAACAGCTTTAACTGTGCAAAACAAATGGCTAATTAAATTTTCTTTATAAGCAAATTTGTACATTTATAATTTACAAATTTACTTATGGAAAGTTTAAAATAAAATATGTATTTCTCTAGTTTCTTTTACTAAATAACTTTTGTAGAGTATTTTTTATATTATCTAAATCTGATAAAACATTATTAAGAGAAAGAAAGTCGCTAACTAGGAAGTATAAACATATTTTATTGTGCCAACTTTAAAAATAAATACATCTATTTATATTTTATACAAGCAAATTAACTCTACCTATTATAATATTATTGAAATGTATTAAGAATTAAAATAAGTTATATTAAGTATAAATATAATTTTTATAAGTTTTTAAGTATTTAATGTTTGAAATGACAATAATAATAATAGGTATTACTTTTACTATTATTATTATTATTATTATTATTATTATTATTGTTATTATTATTATTATTATTATTATTATTATTATTATTATTGTATTATTGGTTGTCAACCTTGTTGAACTACAAAATATTGAGCATGATGATAGATGTGTAATTTACGTGCTTGATTAATAAAATATAAATTATTTATTGAAACTTAAAATTCTGTGAGATTATTATTAATTTAATTTAATTTTAGAATGTAAAAAATATACACATTATTTATATTAAGATACTTGTGTACCAACAAGTCATAAAACTAAAAGAAGTCTGTACAATGATTAATATTTTGATAATTATAAAATTCATTTAAGTAGGTACCTTTCATGAACTTTGCACTTTTTATAATATCTTAAATTAATGTCTATAAAAATTGTCTACAGTACTTACTGACTATTAGTTTAATAATTAAAAAATGATTATTGGTTCTGACCTGTATACAAATTGTTTGTTTAGTTATACTTTTAATTTTATTTGATAGTCTTGTTATACTCAAATGTATTATCATAGTGGATCATATATCCCCCCTGTGATTAATATTTCTAATTCCTGATTTATTTCCATAGTAAACTGCAACTTAGTGTCGTCATCAATGTGATATTGTTATCTAAATTAAATCTTTTCTCAGAGTATAAAAAAATCTTCACTGATCTTGCATCTAAATTACAAATATTTGCAAATCACCAAAGTTCCAGTAAAAGAGTTATTACAAATGGTTATCAGAAACGAATTTCGTCATACACCTGAGACCGCGTGTATCAGTCGCTGTCTACGTCCAACAATTAGTTAGTTTAATTAAGCTTAATATATAATATGTCGGATAGAACATTTAATAATCAAAAAAATATACTCATGTTATGGTTATTAAATGTTAGTTCGTAAGTTTATTATTCTGCTTATATTTTCCAAACTGTTTAAAAACACTTTTGTATTCTCATAATTCGTTAATTGTGGTATAATTTTTTATTTCCATTACAAAGGTATACATAATTATTTTATTGTAACCAGGGCTTAAAGTTTTAAAAATTCTATCTATATATTTATATTGAAATCATTGATCTGTATACTATTTTGAGCATTCCGTACAATTATTAATTATTTGTATATATTTTTTTATAATATGTAATGTTTAATTACAGGCGATTTTTTTCACCAATAAGTTGAGCGTTCCTGTGAAATTTTTGGAGAAATATTTAAGAAAAAGCTTTTTTAGCGCTGTGTAAGATTCGGTTTCTAAGTCCCCTTAAGGCCTTACATTCCTATCTATTTTAAGCCCGATTATAACTATAATTATACGACGGTCAATATGCATCGCTTTTTGATTAGATATTGCTTATTTATTTATTGTAATTACGTGTAGGTAGTTAAGCGTACAGCACATTTAGGGCTGCCTGTGATATTCAAAACTGTTATGAAAAAATTAATAATAACAAATAATAACTTACACTATATGGCACTTTCTAATGCTAACAGTATTTTGCATTATTTTGTATTGCAGATGAATGGGATTCTTTTTACAAACCTGAAGATGACTCCAATGGAGGACTAAATCATAATAATGTTATTTCTAATGAGCTATGTCCGTTTTGTCCTGCAAAGCTGAAAAAAATCAATGCTGTTGAAGAACACATCCTTAAGTTCCATAGACCATTATTATTAGCGTGTGATATTAATAAATCAAATCGAATTTACAGCTAGTATTTATATTTGTCTATTCTATAATAAAAAATATGTTTGTGAATTTTTTTCATTGTTTTCGTCAACAATAAAAGAATTTTTATTAATAAAAACAAAATAATCCGCACATTTTAAAGTAGACTACCAAGTTTATATTATTCGCATAACGATGCCTTTTAACCCGAAAAAAATAAATTCTACGTACATATTATGGTGCGCGTAGGTACAGTGACAGCCGTGTATTATAATCCGTGAACAGGAACGTTTAAACGTTATCACGGATCTAATGCATTTCGCGATCCCATTCTGTTTGAATTGCATTCGATGGGCAATGACGTAACCATTATACTACTGAAAAGTATTGATATACTTTACGAGAACTACAAATGATAATCGTTATAATGCTTGCAATGCAATCTGCTTATGGCGGACACTCGCAGCACCATCGACAATTTTTTTTTTAAGGACAATATTTAGTATTTTCATAGTAAAATCCATGTATAGATAATATCTACTTACATATTATGTAACGTAAATGAAAAGTAGTGGTTAAAAAGAGTTTAATGAAATTTGTACTGCGCAACTAATAATAATTAAATGATTATCCGTTACTTGTGATCGTATTTATTTATATAAAATATGTAAGAGGGGGAGGCGTTGACTATCTTATACGAACAGCTACTCGCAAACGGCTGATCGATATTGGGGGTGAAGATCCTCGGTCGTTTCAGCGTTCCTATTTATCTGTCACTTCACCTATGCCGTGTCTCATGTATAGGCACGTACTCAAAGGAGGTTTTAGAGGTTCAAACCTCTCCTTTCGAAATTCAGTAAAATTATTAAATATGTTTTTGTAGAATGAAAGTGATATATAGTTTATAAAATTGTGAAAATGTACAGCCTAAAACCCTCAAAACATTTTTTTGTGTACGCGCCTGCTCATATATGTTGTCGTATTACAACAACAATAACAGCAGCAAAGACATACACGTTAACGTTTTAACTGTCTGATAATAATCCGTCCGTATGTTTCGTGTATGATTTCAGTCCGACTGCGGTTCAAGTGTCCGAACGGTTGCGACCGGTCGTACAAGTACAAACGAGGGCTGGTGCAACATTTGCAGTACGTCTGCGGCATGGCACCACAGTTCGAGTGTGAGTTCTGCGGCAAACTGTTCTACCGCCGCTTTCACAGGAAGAGGCACTACGAGTCACAACACAAAGTCTACTACATTCAATAATGTTGCACCATTTGGAAAACATGTACGTGTTCGGCCATCACGTTGTATCCCGTATAACGTTACAACTATAATGTGATTTTTTGTTTCACCCACGTAATATTATTCATATTTTGTTTCATTAAACATTTCGAAAAGTAATATTGTTATATTATGTATTGTATTTGATTATCTCACCCCCTCCTCACTATCAATTAGTTAATTTTATGTTATAGGTTAGGGACAAGATCTAGTATTTTCATAGTAAAGTTCATGTGTAGATAATATCTACATACATATTATGTAAATTAAATGAAAAGTAGTGGTAAAAAAAAAGTTTAATGCATATGTACCGAGCAACCAATTATAATTTATCTGTTGCTTGTGATCGTTTTTAATTATGAAAAATATTTATAGTGTATACGCTTGCAATTGTTAAATAGATAGTGCATAATAGTATTGCAAAGCTGTACTTTGGTCTATAACCATTAAAACGATATAGCTAATACGCGAAGTGCCTAAACATTTGTCGTGGTCGTGTGGCAACTCAGATCTTGTATATGGTTGGTAGGAGATAGCTATTGATGAATAGATAATATACGAACAACTACTCGAACGGCCGATGGATCTTTTTTTATTTTTTTTGGAGGGGAGGGGTTGTCGATCTCATTACCGTTCTTATTCGTCTGTCGCTTCACCACCAACGCGTTCCTCTTGCATATTGTTGTATTACCGTCATTGGTGCGATGACAACGTTAACAACAATAACAGCAGCAAAGACATACACGTTAACGCTTTAACTGTCTGATAATAATTCGTCCGTATGTTTCGTGAATGGTTTCAGACCGACAGCGGTTCGAGTGTCCGAACGATTGCGGCCGATCGTACAAGTACAAACGAGGGTTGTTGGAACACTTGCAGTACGTCTGCGGCGTAGCACCACAGTTCGAGTGCGAATTTTGCGGCAAACTGTTCTACCGCCGCTTTCACAGGAAGGTACACTACGAGGGCAAACACAAAGTCTACTACGTACAATAAAATAGCGCTGTTTGGAAAACATGTACGTGTTCGGCCGTCACGTTGTGTCACGTATTACGTTACAACTGTAATGTGGTTTTATGTTCCACCCACGTAATATTATTCGTGTTTTGTTTCATTAAACGCTTCGAAAAGTTGTACTGTTTTAATGTTATTATTGTATATATTTATTCGACCATCCCCATCCCTCAACCGATTAGTTCGTTGCGTACCGTCGGTTATATTCTTATTTTCCGTTCACGGTGCGTTCGTGTAAAATAACGGTGATGCCAATTAACACACGCCCCTCCCCCGCCGCCGCGTACGTTATAACGCGTGGCCTAAAACGTACGTGTACCCCAAAGTCACCCGTGGTATTTAAGTTTAAATAAATGTGTATTATTTGTATGTATGTATAGTATACATCGTATACGGTATACTGAGTAAATCGTACGCAGGTGCACGCTTGTATTTCTTCGGAGGGTATTTTTTTTTAAATATTATAAATATTTTTTTTTCTGACATTTTTCCTTTCTACACCGTAACGTTGCGCTTTTTTTTTACGAGTAGCGGAATAACTCGCGTGTCGCTCTTTCTTTTCGCTGTTTTGTCTTTTTACCGTTATTCCTTTGCGCTTTTACTTTAATTACTACGCACACTTTATTAAGTATGTTCTCTGGTTGTTTGTCTTGTCGTGTAACATTTTGATTATGACGAGAAGTAATGCTTTTTGTTTGAACTATATCATTGGCTTCTTAACGTGCGTTATTAATGCATCACGTATTTTCTACTGCCGTAGTTTTTTTTTTTTTTTTTGTCAAGTGTGTATTCACTATATTTCTTCATCGTATACCTATATAATATACGTATGTATGTATTACCTGCACACACACTATATATTATTAAGTTATTCAAGACGATGGTCAATTGTATTAATTTTTTTCTCTCTTTTCTGTTATCGTCCGCGTTCGTCCGTGCAGTTTTCGCAATGCCGCAACACCCGGACGAATACAATTGCACTTACAGCAGCACGTACGATCAAATAACAGTAGGAGCCGAATCGCGAATCGTATGTCCAAAACTTTGCGGCCGCAGCTACAAGCGGATGGAGCATCTAAAGCGACACATATCGTACGAGTGCGGCGTCGAACCCAAGTACAAGTGTCACGTGTGTCATCGTAAATTCGTGTACAACTTCAGTATGAAGAAGCACATGGGTCTGGTGCACAAAGATTTGACGGTCGTCAGACCGTGATGACGATTGCCGTCACGCGGCTGTCTGCGAACAAGTTTAGGCTAGGTCAAATTAGTTACCTAAAATGACCTAATCTAAACCGAGTAATAAGACATGTCTTTATCGCTCTTGGATCAGATGGATGAAAAACTTAAGGGTCTGTGTCCATAATCGTCACTTTTAAACCGCGAGTCCGAAAAAGGTGACGAGTTGCGATGTCGCGTATCTGACGATTTTAGAAACGTTCTGTGAACACGTAAACTACGTACAGAACGTTTCCAAAGTCTCCGGACCCTTCAAGCTTTCGCTACCCCTCGTGTAAAGGGGTTTACGACATTTTAATGTTTTTCTCCCCACGTACTTACGTTGTCTATGATTATGTAGTCGTAAGGAAACCTTACGCTCATCTACCATACTCGTATATGACGCATTCTAGGTACATGTACATCTACCTCAACATAATACGTAGATACCATAAAGCTCTTAATAGACTACATGATGTTCAGTGGCAAATTAAATTAATATTTTTATTTTTCTTTAAATTATCGTCTCGACACTTTTTTTTTTCATTCACATAATCTCAACTGATAGATATTAAACACTGATAATTTTTAACACCATAAAAAATGTAACATATTTATGTGTATAATACATGTAACATCGTCACCGTCTATTGATATCTTGTTATCAGCGAGATCGAAGTAACGAAACGACTGAAGAAACATGGAAACATCACATTGTTCCTTCTTTTAGTCGCTTCTCTATTTCAATCCACGATGAGTTTTTGTTTATTGATAAAGTCAAAACAGATTTCTACAAATATTTTATTAATTTCACGCTACTTATAATATAATAAAAATGTAAACATCTTGCCTTAGCTGTACTGAAAAAGAGATAATTTACTTGGTATTTCTTATATTATTATATGCCAATAAACGAACTCTTTTTATAAATATTTTATTTAAATGTCTATGTTATTAACTTATAACGATATTTTTTAAACCTCTATTCAAAATGGTAATACTATACATAACACGTTCATTAAATTGTAATCATTTTTTGAAAACGGGTCCTTGGACCTTATTATTTACCATTGTCTTATTTTTAGTTGTTTAACTTGAATAAATAATGACATTTATACATCGTTATTAATTATTATATTATATTCATGTAATTTTTTTTTTTTACAGGAACTACTTATATTTTATTTTATACTTAAATATTTTTATAGAACTAACTGTTGCATGTTAAATTTAATACATTTTATTGTTGACAACTAATGTGATAAATATAAACATTTTTGAATATATTCATCAAAATTACTAATAGAGCCTTTATAACTGGAAAAATATGCCCCCCCCCGCCTATACATTTTAATAACTTAAATTAACTAGATTATGACTGATGAAACGAATTTGTTATTTATATTTTACATTTTTATTTTTTTTTTTATTTTATGTTTTTCATTCATGTATTGTTACATTTTATGATTCTGCTGAATGTTTTATGTCAAACTTGTAGATGCTTAATTTACTAATAAAAAAAAATAATTTTTTTAACATATTCCTTTACACAATTTTTATTTGAACCATATTATAAGAAAAAAATGTTAAATTACATAATCAAATTTAATTAATAATGATAAAATTTATAATAATAAATTTTTCCTCTGTTTAGATTTACAATGTTCAGCAATAATGTATAATTGAGAGA
The DNA here is from genome assembly GCF_003268045.1 of Sipha flava. NCBI lineage: Eukaryota > Metazoa > Arthropoda > Insecta > Hemiptera > Aphididae > Sipha > Sipha flava. The sequence goes on along the minus strand of NW_020273584.1, from coordinate 264,594 downwards.
GTAACAATTTGCCCGGAAAAGGAGACTACTCTGAAGAATTTTCAGAACAATGTCATGTTAAAATCAACTATATACTATATATATAGTTAAATAAACTATATACCTGTACTGTATTTTTACATTCCACTTACTTTTATATAAATATTAATAATTGTTATTGTTAAATTATTGTACCTACTTCTAATTTTATTTTCAATATTGATATTAAAATGCATTTCTCATTTTTACAAGTATTTAAAAATGTGAACGGTTAAAGTTGGAGTTTATTAATATTATCTTCATCACTGTACTCATATTGTTTTTATATTTTCCACAGAACATTTTTATTCTAAATTGAAATTACATTTCTTCTATTTAATGGTTATAGTTACCTAAGGAATTCTTAATATCACATCACCTGAAACCAAAACAAAAGGTATTAAATTTTCAAATTTCAAATTTGAATTTATAAGCCAAACAAATTGTTATAATAAAAACAAAATGAAAAATAATTAAATGTCCAGTTTAAAATTGTACATACTAAAAATGAGTGATTTTTTAAATTATTTTATTTTAACAAATCTAATGTAAAATGTTGTTATTTAAAATGTTAGTATCACGAATTTTTTTTTCCCATTGAATTTGACTTTTCTACCTGAATACAAATAATTATTTTGTTTAGATGGTTATAAAAATTGAGATATTATGTGTACAAAACATTTAGATTATTTACATAATTAAAAGTGTCTTAGTATTGACAATATACATAGATATTACATAGATATAGTACTATTATGGTTCATGGGGTTTCTATATGTTTTTTTATCACATTTTGGTGGGTATAAACAGTGCCGGGTTAAGAAATTTTCCGCCTGGGGGCAGATTTTAAAATACCGCCCTTCAGTACCCTTTGTATCTTTGTACTCATTCTAAAAAATAAAATATTTCACAACAACGTTAAAATTGTTAAATGAATATATATAAATTTTAAAAAAGTTACATAATGCACCAGTAGCTTTTTGGTTAATAAAACTTTATTAATAAAGGTTACAGTGCAGTTTTAGTACAAACATTTTATAAACATTTAAATACAAATTGTAAATTTAATATTAGAAATTTATATATTTTTTTTCTAGCTTTCTGTGCCGCAAACTCTTTTAAAAGATTATTCAAATTCATACTTTGTAGCACTCTATTAGTATTTTATACATTCATTTTAGAACACTTTAAATCTTATGTTTTCGCCATAAAAATTTGCCGCTCGGGGCAGCTGTCCCCTTTGCCCCCCCCCCTTAACCTGGCACTGGGTATGAATTATCCCATGTAGTAAGTATTGTAGTACTATATAGTAGTGGCAAACATAAATTGATATAATTTGCTTGGTTGTTGTGTGTATAAGTTATATTAAAAAAAAATGAAATTATAATTGCTGTGACATTTACTATAAAATAAAATGTACAACATTAATTTAAAAAAATGTATTATATCTTTGTTATTTTTTCATCTTATTAGGTGCTGATGAATCCATTACAGTACCACTGATGTACAGTTGTCCAAAAAACTGTGGTCGGCGATATACTAGAAAAGATTCAATGAATCGACATGTAACATATGAATGTGGTGTTGAGCCACAGTTCAAATGCACATTTTGCAACAAGTCTTGTGCCCAAAAGTATAATCTAAAAAAACACATGATCACTGTGCATAACTATATTCATCTTGAACACTCCTAATCATAATACTTTTTTTTAATTTTATAAATAATTATCTATGTCATGTTCTATAGAAATACTTGGTTTTATTAGTTATAATATTTATTTTTTATCGATGTATTTTATTAATATTGTTTCTTTTTTTGTTATTCTTTGAAAATATACATATATCAGTGAAGTTAACTGAGATTGTAAAAATAAAAATAAAAACATGCATTTGAATTAAAAAATATTATCCAATTATTATTTCAAAATATTATTGTTCAAATAACTTATAATAAGTTATAACAAGATTAGTATAATTGGCTGATATATTTTGCATTAAAAATTACTTTTCCTAAAATATCTTTTAATTGATTTTAATCAAAGTTAAAAAGGGTACAGTATTATATACACAGATTTATATGTATATTGTTACATGTTAATGCTTAAATTCTTATAGCTATATTAACAAAATATACTTGATTCAAGTATAATATTAATAACTAATTTTTTTTACATTTTACATTTTAGAATTAAGAACTCTTTTATCCAAACCAACGTTGGATAAGAATCCATCATTATCAAAAACTGTCAATGCTCTATTATCAGGATCAAAAGAAGATGAACCAAAAAAAAGTCCTGAACAAGAAACTAAAACAGAAAGCTTTTATCGGTGCAAAATTTGTAAAAATGTTATTTTAGGGCCTAATGCTGAAAATCTGTATGTAGAACATATTCAAACATGTCTTGAAGCAAACAACTTTGAATGTTCTATTTGTTTTAAAAAATTTGCCCATAAACGGGGACTTAATAATCATTTAAGAATTACACATTTAGTTTTTGACTAATTCATAAAATAAATAATTATTGTTTTATTATCATTACATGGATGGTAAAAATATTTATTTTATTTTGTATATTTTTCCTGTCTTAATGAATACAACATTTGCATGTTAATACTCTTTGACTTCATAGAACTTTGTTATTTTTTTTATTTAACTTTTATTTGTCAACCCAAAGTTTTAATTAATCATCAATGTTTTTCTATTACATAATTACTTATTTTTATATGTTAATTTATCAATAACTATTATTTCGACAAGGTTTTAAATTTAATTTTAAATATTTATTATATTGATAAATGTCATGTTTTGGAACACTGGTATATTTAATGTACATCGAAATTAATGATTTTATCTTCGTTATTTCTATTAAAAAGTCAAAATGATTTCTTAATATTTTCTGTGCTTTGATTTTTTTAACACCTCCAATCAACTAATGTATATAAATTATTATATATATAATAAATTATTACATATAGCTAAAGCATTATCGTTAAAAATTAAAAAAAAAAAACAGTTTGTTACTATATTTACTACTAGAATTATTATCATTATTGTTTTGTTTTTTTTATTCTAAATGTTTATTTATGATAAATTATATGTTTTAATTATTAATATGTAGTTAGATTATAATTACAAAGATAAATTATTCAGTAAGACAATATAAGATATATTCATAAATAATAGTTATTATTTTATTGACATAAAATATTTTTATCTAAAATATAATGTAATATAAATATTAAGAACATAAAAAGTTATTGAAAATTAATAAATACTCTTCATATAGTATATACCTATTTATGATATGTATAATGTATACTTATCAATTTATATGTTTTATGTTTTATTTATATTACACATTTTATACAAATATCATTATATGACACAGTACAAAAGTTGAGTTAGTATTACATGTGGCACTGATATCTGTGTTCATATCCTTCGTCATATTAGCTATGAGTGATTAATAGTCACTGGTTATATTTCTATACATACCTACTACCTAACACTTATTATTTTTGGTTGTCTATGGTTGAATAATGAAAAATTGTCATTGCGTTACTGAATATTATCCATCTTGAATACTTATTCAGAAATTATTTTTAGCTTTATAATTTATACATAATATACAATATTTAAATGTAAATTATTTAATAGTGTATTAAATACTATGAATTAATTTTCTATATACCTTGAAATAAACTAATTAAATATTTTACTATTATATAGATATAAAATTGTGGCTGGAAAATTTGGACCAAATTGCCAAAGAAAACCCTTGTTCTTGTCCACAAAAATGTGGTCGAAAATTTGGAGGAAAATACCGGAAAGGTAATCTTAAATTACATTTGACCAGAGAATGTGGAATATCTTTTTCATGCCCCATGTGCATGAAATTATTCAAATACAGACAAAGTATGAAATGTCATTTGGCAACAGTTCATCAAATGTTATAACATTATCTGTTTGTTATCATCAATAAAATCAGTTCAAACAACTTATACATGTTCATTTATAATTATTTATAATAACCATTAAAAGTATTACAATGTGTTAAAATGTTAATTATTTATAGCTTATAATAAGAAAAAAAATGCACAAAAAAAAAGCGAAAAATTATAAATTGATACCTTGATATTACAAAAACAATAGGAAAAAACTAAGTAATTATTATTAAATAATGTCAAATTATAAAATAAAAAATGTGATGATTTTATAAAGATGCTATGTAAAATTAAATTGAAGTCTCAATAAAAAACAATTTCTGAAATCAAATACTGGCATAATTGCTTAAAATATATCTGTCTTACCAAAAATCATTTAAATATATTATTGTCATATAGTTTTATTTCTCAAATTAGTACACATTGGTATGGATTAGATACAAAATATTCACTGAAAATTAATATTAAACAGGAACATTATTTCTGTATCTAAATAATAACAATTATGTAAGAATTTTAAGGAGAATCTAGGACAGTAATCAGAGAATGCAAAATATTGCCTACTTACATACATAACATGGGATAATATAATAAGTGGCATTGATTCCTATTAATCCTATAATCTTAGTTACTACAGAATCTGTCATATTAGTTTTGAGTGGTTGATAGTCTCTGGTTAATCATATGTATTCACATATCTAGTACCTAGCAACCATTATTGCTGGTGATGGTTTAGGGTTGAATTAAATATTATTAAATAATTGACATAAAGATATAATATTTAGTTATATAACTTACATATAATTTACAACATGATTGTATGTATATAAATTGTTTAATTTATATGTTAAATATTATGAATGAATTTACTATATATCGAAAAAAAACTAATTTAATATTTTAAAATTATATAGAAATAAAATTTTGGCTGGAAAATTTGGACCAAATTGTCAAAGAAAACCCTTGTTCTTGTCCACAAAAATGTGGTCGAAAATTTGGAGGAAAATACCGGAAAGGTAATCTTAAATTACATTTGACCAGAGAATGCGGAATATTTGCATTTTGTCCACTGTGTATGAAAATGTTCAAAAATATAACCGTTTTAAAATTTCATTTGAGATCAATTCATAGCTGTTTTGACAATTTGGAAAATTAAAATAATTGTAATTTTTGTTTGTTTTTTATATTATCTGACACATTACCAATATGTCATTTATAATTTAAGATGTATTAATATTATATTATGTAGATTCATTCATATTTTAAGACTTTAAAGTATAAGTCTTAATATAAGTATTACATTTTACAAGTTAGTATATATTTATGCGAATTATAATTGGTATAAAAAATATAGATGTTAAATATTTTGTAATGAATATAAAAGTAATAACTATTGAATCATTTTTTATGTTTTTAATCCAAATCGAAAATAAAAAAAAAATTGCCTCTAGGTTACAAAAATTATTTTATATTTACAATGAGTTTTAAATTAATAAATTTATAACTCAATTAAAATAAAAAAATAAAATTCGATAAAATTGCTTGAATTATACTATTTTGGGTTCTTATAATTAATAATATTTAAAACAATTTAATTTATGTACTTTTTTTATATGCAGATTTTATAAAAACCGATGTACATGGAAAAGATAATCCTGCGTATTGCCCTAAAAACTGTGGACGTTGTTACAAAGGTATGTGGCGTAAATACAACCTGCAGAAACATTTAAAATTTGAGTGTGGAGTAGAGCCGCAATTCAAATGTCTTTCCTGTTCAAGAAGCTTCTCGTTAAAAGCTAATTTAAAAGTGCATATGTCAGTTGTTCACAAAATAAGTCTAGAATCTAATTTTAACACCATGTTATAAATAATATATTAAACTCGTTATTTATATATTGAATTTGTTATGTTTTCTTAGCCACTGTGTAACTAAGTATTTGGTTATTTATAATTTCTTATTTATAAAAGCTCAATGAAAGTATTAATATATTTAAATATTATTTTTATTTTCAATAAATATAGAATGTTGGTTTTTCCTATAGTTACCATACTGTTATGAATGCATAGTTGTTAATTACTTATTTAAATTGTTTGGAAACATAGATGTAATTTAATAGTTACATATTTTAGCTGTAAGAGAGATCAAGGTGGGGCATGTCCCATCTCCACCCAACTAAGCTCTAAATTTACCCATGAATACATTTTGAGGTGGCTGGGAGACAAGAATAAAAGAGAAACATACTCCCAGTATCTAGGTTACTAAGAGAAAAAGAGGTGTCAAATATATTATATAAAAATATAAAATTTATTCATATTTTCTTGATTCGCAATTACTACCATGTTAATTTTAGAACCAAATATATTTGTTTATTTATTTATATTGTATTATGTTTTTTATCCTTTTATTTAAAGCAATTCAATGAATAATGGGGGAAAGGGCATTACCATTATTATTGTTCACGTAAACACTTACCAATAATCTTGTAATCAGTCAACTACAGTAATTATATATTTTTATATAAAAACATTTTGTGTAAACATATTTATTATGATTGATTAGCAAGTTATTCTCAGTCTTAGCACCCCTAACTTTATAAGTGTATTTATGCCTACTGATATCTATCTGTTGGCACTATTACTACAATTAAATATATAACAATATTGGACTTCAGTTAGTAGACTTATAAATTCATTATCAATAAAAAGTACAAGTTAAATACTTAATTGCTAACAGTTATTTTATCAGTACTTATTAATCAATTTTTGCGTGTACTCTATTATACCAGCTTTATCATTAAATTGTGATTTGTTATACAATATCAATGTATCTATTAAATTGTTATACCTATGCAATCATTATATTCACTGCAATTAACTTTTTATTTATTATGCTTTTTTTTAAGTATTAAAAAGTGATTTTAATGAATTAGTTTTTGAAGTATTATATAGTTAATATGATTAACTGTTAATTAAAAAACAAAAATGTTTACGCAATAATTATTTCTAGCATTTAGTATTATCAAATAATTAACAAAATCTAAACTTGCTTGAATTATTTTACTTTGGGTTGATATGAATAAATTTGATTTTAGAAAATATAGTATTAATTTAACGGAGATGTACTTTTACTTGCAGGATTTATGTTAAAAAAAAAAAATATGTGGGAAAAAGATAATCCTGTGTATTGCCCTAAAAACTGCGGTCGCTGTTACAAAGGCATATGGCGTAAATACAATCTACAGAAGCATTTGAAATTCGAGTGTGGAGTTGAGCCGCAGTTCAAATGTCTTGCCTGCTCAAAAAGCTTTTCGTTGAAAGCTAACTTAAAAATGCATATGCTAGTAGTTCATAAAATAATCTTAGGACCTTATTACAATACTACTTCATAATACTATGTTATTTGTTTTATTTTGATTCTAATCGAGCAATAAATAGTTTTAAACTTTTATCTAGTGCCATACACGTTTACCAATTGTTTTGAAATATTATTATACCTTTACTGTTTTTGTTGTTAGTATTTTATTTAATTTTTTTTTTCAAATGTATATTTAAATTAAATAAACAAAAATAAATTAAAGATGTGCACATATTATTTAAATTTCTGTTATTTAAAATATATTAATAGTTTTGAATAAGATATCAGAAAATTATTTCTTGCATTAATTTATCAAACTTATTGAATTTTATGAACAATTTAAAAAGCTTTACAAAATACAATTGTGTACGTACCTTAAATAAAAAATCATTTATAATATTATATATTATTGTATATTAGTTGAGTTAGACTTTGATGTAAAACGGTTATTCTGTATAACATGTATTTATAAATTTATTTTGACAATAACAAGTAAACTAAATGAATACTTATTTTAGTCTTATATTATTGTTTCCATAACTAATGAATTATATATAAAACCTTTATAAACGTATTAATGAGTCTAATTATTATCTTAAAAAAAAAAGTTCCATATCGTTATGTAATTACTTTCCAAAAATAATTTAATTTTAGATTTATACTTAAAACCACATATAACCTATACGATATATTGTTGTAAAATGTTTTCATCAAATTAGTTAAATCACTCATACGTATTGATTCAACTGATGTATGTTGCTTCGCTTAAAATAAATTTGAAAAAAGAAAAAAAGGAATGGTTTAGTAGTATCTTTATTTTTATTTATATATCAATAGACTTTCTCGATATGTGTTTACAGATCAACAGATATTACGCTGCGTAAAAGAGGCCATAGCGTCTGACCCAGCGTATTGTCCAAACGGATGTGGCAGATTTTACCAAGGTCAACATCGGAGAATAAATCTCCGTCGCCACATATTCGAGTGTGGGATGCCTCCCAGATTTTCTTGTCCAGTTTGTAAAAAACGGTATTTCCGAATGTATCAACTGAAAATTCACCTGTTAAAAGTGCATAAAGTACGCCCTCCTAACCGCCATCTCTAAGATGTATTGTGTTTTACAGACTCTTTTATATTTTTAAACTTAATTTTTTTTTTACCATTTTAAGTACCTCTGTTTGTTTATCATAGGTTTTTGTATTTATTTCAGAATTGTTGTGTTTTTTAAATAAAGTGGTATAACGAAGTTCAATTTATACTGGTACATCAGTATACAAATCTAGCTTTATTTCAGTATAAAAAATACCACCCATGTACCTAATATTGATGTATAAATCATTCTTGTGTACTGTTCTGTGATATTACACACTTGATTTTTAACTACGAAACTTTTATTGGTTCTTAATTGTTGGTATCTCTTCAGCTTTTCAGAATTCTAATACTACTTTATTTTGAGAGTAAAAATATATTAGTTATCGTTTACCTATATTATTAACCAGTTTAATAAAATGTACACATATGAAGAGAATTGGGGTTAAATATTTTTTTGTGTGACAGAATATTATAAATGTATTATAAATACATTTGTTGATCGATATTTAAAATATATTATATTACGTGAGTAGTCTTCAAACAAATATTATTTCATTAGCCTTAGATTAATTTTAACACAAGTGTAACTTAAACTAAATACGTAAATGGACTTACAATTTTTTTAAGGTGTATTAATTTTGTTGTAAAAAATAATTCACTCCAAATTTAAAAAAATTTCGTGTTACAAACTTAACACAATTTCAAATGAAAAGTACCTTTGAAAACAAAGAATATTTAATTTCTAGATTGGTTATGTTATAATTTTAGCGATAAATTAGGTAACTTGAATGTAACAACCTACCATTACCGTTAAGCGCATTTTCAACAATTTTACACTGATATACCTTATATATATCTTATATTATATTTTATTTTATTTATATATTTTAACGAATACCTAAAATATTTTGCGGAATGTTGGTTTTTTAAGTTGAATTGATCATATTTATTTTGATGAATATTTAATTCTATAGCTTAATAATCCCCATGCTACCAAAAAATAGTTCTAACAATTCCATTATGCGAAAATATATTAATATCAACTTCATTATGTTTACAGATTTACATTATCAATATACACTGGAATCCAACTCGCTACGTTGTCCAAATTTTTGTGGACGTCTCTATAGTGGTACACAGCGGAAAAAAAATCTTAAAAAACATCTGAAACTAGAATGTGGCGTGGCTCCCATGTTTTTATGCAAAATATGTACTAGGAAGTTCACTAGAAAAGAAAACTTAAAACGGCATATAATATTGACACACAAAACTTTTAAAAATACGTTGCATAACTGTATGTTAAAAGTCACTAATGATAATATTTGTTGATTGAAGTTAAATTAATAACTTCACAAATGTTAAGTTTCTAAAAATTAATAAAAATATTTTAACCATTGCATTTATTATTGTGTTGTAATATTTAATTCATAATACATATAGTTTGATTTTTAAAACCTATTTTACGTAACAATTTAATGTTTATTAAATTGAAGTTCCTTGAATTATATTATTGTCTTAATTTATATTACATTTAACTTTTGCCCATTCTTTACTAAACAATTATAAAATTGTATATAAATACTACAAATCTCGTTTGTAAATTGACTGAGTTGACTGAGTAAAAACATTTTTAAATTATATTTTAAAAATATAAAATATAATTAAAATCCAAATAATGTTTGACTAATATACTGTGATTCTATTTTTACGTATAATTAATTTTGAAATTTATTGAACTAAATATTCTTTAAATTTAAAGCACTTTCCTATTATTATTTTTAAAATATTTTAATAATTCTTATAATATGTTAAACTAGGAAATTATCAAAAATTTGTGTTTATAATTATTAACAAAAAAATTCTGTGAGTATTTAATTATATTATATTATATATTATATATTAACATTATTATTAGTCAAATAATCTATAAAGTTAGATTTTTGAAAACATAGCATTGAATATTATTTATTATTTAACCTATCAAATTATTGAAATATATATATTATTGAAACATTTTGTTTATGCTATTTCTTTTATTTTTCATTTAACACTAATATACAATACAATATTTTGGTTGATACATTTATTGTTTTTTATGTATTAAACTAATAGTATATGATTGCATAGACTTGAAGTTTCTAAAACATTTTACTATGTATAAAATACTCTCGATAAAACTAAAATGATGGAACACTATATCCGTTTCAGATACTTACCCATGGGGGAAATGCTTTTTCTGTAGAGTTGATTTTATACTGTATATAAAGTGATAACTTGATCAATCAAACTAAAATATTCTAATATGTGTAAAAATTATATTTTTATTTCAAGTATAATAAAGCACACATTCACCTATATAATGGAAAAATAATTTGCTTTTTGCAATTTGCATGAGTAACCTTGTAACATTGAATCACATCTTATCTTTTATTGTTAACATTAGTCAAAATTAAAATAATATTAATATGATTTTAACTGTTGTAGCTAAACTGATTGAAGAACTTATTTTGGAAGATCCTGTTTTTTGTCCGAATGCTTGTGGCCGGTCGTATAGTGGGAAAAACCGTAAGGGTAATCTGAAAAGACACTTATCATTTGAATGCGGAGTAATGTCTTTATTCAAATACAGATGTGATATCTGTTTTAAAAAATATACAAGAAAAGAAACTCTTACAATTCATAGAGTAAATTCTCATAATATCCTTTAAGTTGATCCAATAACACTGTGATGAAATAATGAAATATAATAAATAATAGAAAAAAAAACAATAATACACTAAAATATGATATTACATTGGTTCCCAAACTTATTTGGGTCATGCATTCCCAAAATAAAAAATAAAAATTAATTGTGCTACAGTAAAACATTATTTATTATTTAAATATAAGCACATTATTGTTTATCTAATAATAAATATATGGTAGTGCAATATACAATATAAATATTTGCTGTGCGCCTCCTTTAATAAGTGCGTATGCCTCCTAAGGGAGGCATACTTCACAGTTTGGGAACTGCTGTAAAAATATATATTCAAAAATATTCAATCATAGTAAAAATACAAGAACTTTTTTTGCAATCTATTTGTCTAAATTGTTAAACAACTAAATGTTATTTATTTATAATTTGCATAAAAAATTTTAATTTCAAGTTTTTATTTTTGTTAAGACTTTTCAATTTAACAAAACTGGTTTTAAATTATGGGCTGAATAAATTAGAGTAAATAATGCAATATTTTTAATTGTATTTAATTTAATATATTTATTTAGTAAAAGTATAATACAACTTATATTAAAATTATTCATAATTGATTGCTGTGTATTCAATTTCACATTTTAAACTACATATTTAAGCACAAATATATAAAATTGAAAAATTTATCAGTTCTATTTACAATTTCTATTATTTATGATACTGTTGTACCCATAATTTTTTTTCTAAATGATGAAATATAAATAATATTTTTTTTTCAATGTTATAAATATATATATATATTCATAAAACTCGATACATTGTTAATTAGTTTTTAATTTGTCATTAATAAATTTATGTTAATGTTTATGGTTTGTTAAATTTTACATTTAAATTAAAAATTCCAGAATATAAAACCAATACAAACATTGGACGAGTACTTGACTCAGTAAACATTTTCAAGTCTAATTCGTAAATTTAGCAACCCTGCAAGCGTTTGATTCTATATGAATATATGTCACATTTACTTAGTAAAGTTATTAATTTCATAAAATATAAATTTTACCCTTTATAAGATTTGGTTTGTACATTATTATTTTCAATACATATGTGTATACTGGTATAGGTATATTTTATAAATTAAGTTGGTAAATATGTTGTACAATCTTATGTTTATTATTTAGATAGATTTAAAAATGGAATTTCATTCAAAAATTGAATTTATACAAATTTAATATTATAAAAAAATACCTAGAATTAAATACTTTACTTAAGAGGAAATTGAATGAATAATTTGATAAATAATGAATGCTAGATTTAATAACAACTATAAATAATAACCTTCAAAGGACTATTGCAGAAACAAATATTTATTTTAAAACTATTGAAGTTTAAATAGTTAAAATAGTTTAATATTTTAGTTTAATTAATGTAAAGTAGTTGGTGTAAAAGATAATTATTTTTGTGTCATGAAATGAACAATTTTGTCCAGTAGATATGGCACATATTTATAACTTAAACAAATAACTAAATCCTTATGATATATTACTATCAATACATTGTATATGGTTTAACAGATTCCATCAGTAGATAAAATAACAACTAAACAATAAAAAAATTACAGTTAAATTCAAGTAGTCAATTTGACTATATTTTTAAGTATAAAATAAGAAATCTGAAAATAAAATAGCCAAGACACAATTTTTTTTAAAATGAAACCTATCATATTATTTGTATTATTATTATGCATATTTATAATGCTTCATTGTAAAGATTATTAACTATGCTCTATTAAAAAATAACAATAATTATAAAAAATCAAATGTAAAGGAGATTCTTAACTGTTGAACACTAAGGATACTGATGTATCTGTGTTTATATTTTATTGTAATCAATTGAAGATGGAAATATATTTTTCCCAAAATAATTAAAATAAAATATTTTTCTACCTTTGTTTTCAACCTAACCTTTTAAATATGAAATATACATTAATCAGATTTTTTTTTATAGTTATGCTTTTGTAAATTAAATTTACATTGATTGAAGGGTTCTATGAGCTTTATTATTTTTGTTTTGTGATAAGTGGCAAAGTAATTGTATAACTACCTAAAGAATAAATAGTTAGTATATATATATATATATTTGTAGTTCTATTACATATTATAAACATTTATTTTCTACATAGACCAGTAAGCATTGAATTCGGCAATAATGAGACAATACAACATTAACTTTATATCGGTTATATATGCTAGTTTCAATTTTTTTAAATTACATTTCTGCAAATGGCTAGTCTAACTTTCATTCACAATTTTCACTCACTGCATTACGAGTAATATTTTGTATTATAGAGTTTAATCAAAATTATTTGATTTGGAAAATTGTTGTTGATTTTTAATTTTTATTTATAACATTTACCCTTGAAAATCTTGTGAAACTAATTGATATTATTTTGCTTACGAAATTATTATTTGCTGATCATAAAATACTGTAATGTGAAAAAATAATATTTTAGATTTAATATCTATTGTAAATACGTACATTAATAAATTAATGCTTTTGTAAGAAAAGTATATTCTACTGCATATATTTTTATTACATTATGAACATTTAATTTTTATTTACTCACTTTCAATTATTAAAATACAAAAACGGTTTTATTTTCAGAACATAAAATACTGAATGAAGATTATGCAACCAATCCAGCCATTCTACTTAATTGGCTGTTTTTGTAAATGTAAAGTTCCATATTTTAAACCAAAATTCCAATGTTCTTTCTGTAAAAAAAAAACATTTAGCTACTCAATAAATTACTATAAAAAGTGCTAACATTTATAATTGATACTTATGTGTTAATAACATGATTTTATGTAATGAAGTACATTTTAATTAGTTGAATGCAATTTTGTTATATATGATTCTTATTCGCCTTTGATGTTAGTATATTCATTTTTCATTGTTTATGATTTGTACATATTTAAAAAATAATTGATATATTTTAAATTAACGTTTTGTATTTTTTTTTTTTTATGTCCTAAAAAATGGTAAACATATATTTCAATACCATACAAATCTAAATTAACAATTTTATTTTGCATTTGATTAGCTCTTTTATTTTTAGAGAATTTTTAGATTTTCTTAAGTATATTTTTGAATTTTTTTTTTTTTTTGTAAATTTGAGGCATCAACTTCTAATTTTAAGTAATAATCAATTAGAATAATCATATAGGAATATGTGTAAAATTATTTATTATTAAATACAGGGCGTGCCCAATTACATTGTATAGTAATACATAATAATTAAGGAAAATTCCAAAAATACAAATATTAAGATATAAAGAACAACCAGGCAATAATTTAATGCTAAATACTAAGAAATAGTGGATCCTCATTGACCAGTTTCATCATCCGAATAATGGAACGATTTTTTAGATAATTACAGCGGCTAAAATGAATATGAAAAGAGAATGAGTATCTGGAATAAACACTTGGAGTTCTGAAATTGAGTTTATTTATGAGGGCAGGGGAATCGACTTCACCATTCAAAAGTTTAGAAAGAAATGTAAGATTAACCTGTTTCCTCCTGTCAAATAGAGTTTACAAATTGAGACACTGCAATACAGGTTGATACTCATGAGGAGTGTACTCCTCATGTTTAATGCGAAAGCGGAAAATTTTAAAAATGTACGCTGAACTCTTTCAAGTTGACTCCTACCATCAAATGTGCACAGATTCCAAATAATTACCCCTACTCCAACACAGACCAAACGAAAGAGCAATGTATAGTCTTAAGAAAATTAGACAGTTTGAATTTAGCCGAAATTATTTTAACAAAATCGAATGCTTCAAACTCTTACAATTAACTTTCTCAATATGATTCTGAAAAGTAAGCGATCTATCAATAGTAATATCAAGGTCCATAACACAGTCACCTGATTGCTTAAACGCAATATCATAACAGTATATACAAACATGATGTGTTCGTAGGAACGAGTGTAAGTCATGATATGATTTGGGGATACTAAGCTCCAAGCCTAGTCCTCGGGCCCAATGAGCAACAGCATTAAGACCATGTTGTAAGAGTTTACAATCATCAACGGTGATAATACGAAGAAAAAGCTTAATATCATCAGCAAACAAAAAAAGTTCACTGTGTTTATATTATAATATTAAACAAAATTCTAATTTTAAATTTACCATTGTATTTATTTATTTATTTATTAATTAATTTCTATTTCTTACTGCTTTTCTGTTGTCAATAAATGGAGGTGCACTTTTATTATTAAAAAAAAATCTAAATGTTTGTCTTAATATTAATTTGTACTGTATACTAATATACATTCTTAAATAATAAAATAATACAACTAAAATTTTATATTTTCAGAGAGAAAAGTAACTAGATCAATAAAAAGAAGTGGTAGAAATGTTCATGTATTCTGTCCTAATGACTGTGGTTATTCATGTTCCGGTGTAAATTATAAAATCAAAATTAAAAAGCATATGCTTGAAACATGTCGTGTTTATCCAGAATTTCAATGTACACTTTGTAAAAAAAAAATTAGACACAAGTCATTTTTCAAAAATCATATGGCTGTAGTACATGGTCAAAACAATTTTTAAAAAATGGTGTTACAACATATAATTGAAGTTTTACTTCTATTACTCATTATATATTTGATTATGTAATATGATTTTCATAATAAATTACATTTAAATTCAAAGAATCCTTTGTAATTTGTTACTTCTATTTCTTGAATTAAACTACACAAATTCAATTCTGAAAATATCAGCATTGGTGAAGATACCTATTATGGTGATAAATGGACCTAACATCTTGTAAGAGTTACTACATATTACAGCAATTACTGTGAATGGTAAGTGCTAATATACTTATGTGTTATCAGTTATTGATGTACTATTGGAATTTAATAAACTGAATAAATTGAATAATAGGTGTTTGTCATTGGTAAGCGTATTACTTCTACCACGATTACTACTATCTTTTTGCTAGTTATCATATACATTGTGATGACTCTCGTCTAACATTTATATTTTATTATCACTATAGTTTTTATCTAATGCTATGTCGTAATGATGCTACAGCTACCATAGCTGATCACCGTTAATTTATTATTATTAATTATATTTTAATAAATATAATTAAAACTATTTTAAAATGCTGGAAATACATTATTTTATAATGGGGGAGAGGTTTGGATGAACTCTCAAAGCCTTTCTTACCTAGCCTGCCCAAAAAAGTTTTAAACTCCTATCATTTAAAAATCCAGACTATGCCACTGGTTGTGGACATTTTTTCTACTGTGTAAATCACAAAATTAATTTAAAATTGCATTTGAGCATGTGTAGTATAGACCCAAAATGTCAACTGTCGAAAATAACTCAAACACAAAACATTGATGAAATATCAAATGGCTACTATTAATGGCTTACATTTTTATTAACAGAAAGGTTTAAATATGAATTCACAAAGAATTAGTCTACTTATGATCAATATGATGAATGATTTTTTTTAGTAAATTCTTAAAATTTTAATTGAAATAATACTGTACAATTATTCTATTTTTATTTTTAATAAACGATATAGTTTGTGAAAAAAATAAATAACAATATGTTATCAAGCATGGTATTAACTTAATTTAATTTAAAAAATGCTTTTTTAAATCAGTTAATGTTGGGATTAAGGACATTAAAAGTAATCAAATTTGCCTTCATATTCAAATTATTTCTCATGACAATATTAATATTTGTAAAGAATACATTATTGAGCTATTAACTATATTGAGTAAAAATGATCCAGCACTCTATTACAATAAATGTATTGTGACATTTTAAGAAGTACAGTTTATCATAAGGGAAATCTCAAAAAATATATGAATTGTACATGTGGTGTTAGTCCAACATTTCAGTGTAAGCTTTATGAATAAAAAATTTGATAAAAACTAATTTGGTAATATCATATGGGATTTATAGTTGATTGTATACGAATTATAAAATATTTTACTGATTAGTATATATTATAAGACTTTTATAATAAATATAATTTGAATTCAAACCATTTAATTAAATTTTTTTTATCTCTAATTCCATATCTTTTATAATACAACAAAATTATTATATTTACAGAACTGAACATTATTGAATTATTAAACGAATCAAGTAAAATGGATCTAGCATTTTGCCCTAATGATTGTGGTACTTTTTTTCGAGGTGTTCATCGCAAATATAGTCTCAAAAGACATTTGATTTACTCTTGTGGTGTTGATCCGAAATTCCAGTGTGATTTTTGCCCAAAACAATTCAGGCACAAAAAAACCTGACAATATTATATAGGTTCTGTTCATTGTCTAACATAACTAATATTTATAACAGTTGAATACAGAAATATTTTACTTATCAATGTATATATTATAATTTTAATGTAAGTACAATTTTTATAAACTATTTCAACAGTTGTTTTATTATTAATTATATTTCTTAAATTATTGAATCCCTTTTTTACATATAAGGTTTTAGTAGATATAGGTGACAATTACTGAAATGACTGCAATGTTAAGAACATTATCATTAATCATGAAGGAATTATATTTACTAATAAATGTTTTTAAATACTTTTTATTATATTGTTTTTATTTAAGTATACCGAAAGTCAACTGGCAAATCAATTTGCTTTTCTATAAAAATGTTGTACCTTAAAATTTATCAAAATCATTATCTCTATTTAATTAAATAATGCAATTTAATTTTAATATTTTCAGAGAAAAACATGATCATGTTGTTAAATGTATCAAGTAAAACTGATCCAGCACTCTGTCCCAAAGGTTGTGGTGTTTCGTTTAGAGGTACGAATCGCAAACAGAATCTTAAAAAACATATGATTTATACATGTGATGTAAGTCCGAAATTCCAATGTAAGCTTTGCCAAAAAAAATTTAAACACAAACAATCATGGAAATATCATATATTTTCTGTACATGGTATAACTAATATTTATGAAAATTAATTAAATATGAATACATAAATATTTAACTTATCAATCAATGTAATATCATTTTATAATAAATACTATTTTCATTTGAACCCTGCTGTACAAATAATTTTTGACACTGAAGATTTTAGTTAGTAGATACTATTTTACTATAGTAAGAAAAGACAATTCTATTATCATTAATCATACATTGTATTTGCTGATTGTTTTTTTTTTTTTTTTTTTAGAAAAACATTGAGTATCAAACAAAATTTGTCTTTTTATAAAAAATTGTCTTAATATTCATCTATACTGTTTACTCAATTGTACTCATTAAAATAATGCAATTTAATTTTAATATTTTCAGAGAAAAAAACGATTGAGTTGTTAAACGTATCAAGTAAAAATTATCCAGCACTTTGTCCCAAGGTGTGCAATGTTTCATTTAGAGATGTCATTTCAAATCACCAACAGAATATGAAAAAACATATTATTTACTCATTTGATGTTAGCCAGAAATGTCAATGTGAGCTTTGCCAAAAACAATAATCAAAATTGGTCATGGCTCGTATTATATGGGTACTATTCATTTTTAAAACAGTTGTTTGAATAATTTTTCACAAACATTCATCCTACCAATGTTTGATGTAAGATTTTTATCATAAATACAATTTTAATTTAAATCTCATAAGGTAATTATAATTGTTTTATTTCTGATTCCATTTATTTTATAATAGTATAATACAATAGAAACTTGATTGACCGTCACTGTCCGGCAGTGGTGTTTAATCAAATGGATGGTTAACAGAAATTTTTCAATAAACATATATATTTGTAACAGTATATATATTTTTTACAACGTGATTTAAAGACAAAAATAATAAAAAAAATTATAATTATAAAATATTAATAATATATAGCATTAAGAAAAATAATACCATACTAAAAAAATACTAAACAAAATAATCAGTCAACTTTTGTTTTTTTTGAGCGGCCGTGTTTCGTATTTTACGAAGAAGTAAGTAACCTGTGTTTCATTTGCCGTTTTAGTCAATTTCTCAGTCTCAGTTCAGGTTCGATACAATCAGATCAACCCATGGACTGGCAACATTGAACGAGCTTAAGATCATATTGCATTTTAAATTTGAATTTTTCCTTGAATTCATCAACAGTTGTACTATTTGCAATAAGTTTCTCTCCACTAATGTCTAGTCGTCAAATGCCGTGACGAAATTTAAGCTTATCAATCTATCCTTTACTTTCTTTAAAATTTGGATCGCTATTAAGTTTTTTTATTCATTTCATTTGCCTTAGTAATTATAATAGGACATGAAAATAGAATTCCTTGACTTCGAGTTTGAATAAACCACTGTTACATTACGTTTCAAGTTGTTCATATTTTCTCGGTTTCATAGTTTTACGACTTCTTACATTCCCATCGTTCCTTTACATGTAAAGTTTACATCAATGACACATGCTGTTCAATTTTTTCAGCATTACATACGTTTTATGTTTTTTACTGTTGCTCTTCTTCACACGTTTGATAATTTCATAATTTCAATTGAATTTTAAAACACGTTTCCACTTTTCTGCCATCTTCGAAAAACGACTCACACAACTACAAAAACATAAATTCGCACACATAGGCTACTTGTTAGTCACTATTTAAATTTAAAACGATTAAATTTATTTGTTATCGCCGCGTTAATGTATGGTTACCCGCAGCGTTTCCTGTTTTCTCTGTGGCGTCAGTCACAGTTGATTTTATTATTTTATCTTACTATTTAGTTAAGATTAATTTTACAAAATTAATTCAGAATAAATAATTAAATATTAAAACAAAGTTTGCAATTTTGTAGGTTTTTTAAAATCTAATAATAAATTCTAAATAGTTTTCAATACATACTTGATATTTCAACTTTGTCAGAAATATTTTTCCAAATATTATCCTTAAAATAATGATTTTTATGCTTTTTATGGGTTCTATCGAAAATAACTTAGTTATTTTCTTCGAGTGCAATCAAAGCTTCGTCTTCTGTCGAGGAAAACGAAAATGTACTTAAAATGTGGACACCGGGTGTCTTCACGCAACATTGGGCCGGAACGGTAGTGACTGGAGCTCTGCGTCCATCGCAAGGGAAATTAGTCACAAAATTTGTAATCTAGGGACGCGGCCTTTCACACTGCAGGGAATCCGTACCTTTGGAAACCGCAACGAGTTTATCGCGATCGCATCATTAACTATTTTTTCTTTGTCGACAGTGGCCGATGACGGTTCAAAGAGTTTCTGCTGTCTCTGATGATTTTAGTATTGGTGACTGATACATTAGTTTGTACCACGGTAAGATCCACTTTAACGAGAGTATTCTTTATTACGCATGGTTATTATTTAGTTTACTTTTTGAAATACTTTTTTATTTTAATGTTATATTGTTAGTATTAAAATATATTTATAGTTTATACTTATTTATTTTTATGAAAATAATATTTCTCAATATTCATCAGCATTAGCTCTCAAATAATGTAATAAAGTTATTATTTTTTCAGAAAATATCATAATAATATCATTGAATGTTTGGAGTAAAAATGATCTAGCACTCAGTCCAAACAGTTATGGTAATTCATTTAAAAGTTTTAACAGAATCTAAAACAACATGAATTTTACCTTCGGTGTTAATCCGAACTTCTAATGTTAGCTTTGCCAAAAAAAATTCAGATATAACCAATCAAAAAGATATCATTTTGATTCTACTAATGTTCTTACTAATATTTATGTCAATTGATTAATAACGAATGATGAAATATTTTACTTATCAATGTGTGTAATAAGATTTTATAATTTATACAATTTTAATTTTATGGCTTAAATTATATTATGTATTATTTCACTTATGATTTTAGTATGTATTGGTAGTGAATTCTGAGTAATATCTATCATAGCGAGAAAAGACATACTAAAGACATACAATTTTTAACCCTGCATTGTTTTTGCTAATTATGGTTTTTTTTTTAAATACTTGATTATTAGTTGATATTATTTATAAACATTAAAAGTCAACCCATTTGCTGTTCGATGAAAATATTGTAGGTGTCTTAATATCTATCTAAATTGTTTACTTAATTTCAATAAATAAAATAATAAAATTAATTTTAATATTTTCAGAGAAATATATGATCGAATTTTCATATATATTCAGTAAAAAATATCTAGCACAGTGTTTCTCAACATAGGGGTCACGTTGGTCAGAAATAACTAAACTCTGATGTAAAAAAACAACCTTTTATTTACATTCAAATTACAAAATTAATACATAACCATTATGATAATAATAAAGTTATTTTATAACATTACTTACATTATAAACTATGAATAATAAAGCAAAAAGTATAAATTAATGGAATAAATGTGATTATTTTCTTATGATGACAAACGTATTTCGTATTTATTTTTTAATCCCATTACGGAAGAGAAGTCTTTTTTTTCATTGATAAGAAATCGCGAACGGAACCAATGTTTTCAATTCTGCTTTTTCTCTTGCTAGATTTCTGTATAGAATTGTTCTAATGGTTGTGGTATTTTGATTAATAATATCCGACGCAAATCTGATCTTAAACAATATTTGGCTAATATGTGTTTTAAGTCCACTCTCAATTTCATTGTGTGATGTGTCATAAGAAGTTCAAACAGAAGCTTTCGTTACGATATCACATATAAGTTATTCATCATAGGACTCGGGATTCCTAGAAGTTTGTATGTTTTTAAATAATCATCAAAAACATAGCTAAATAATATAGAAATTTGTTTCATAGCAATATAAGTTTATATTTAAAATTTATAGTTGCATATTTTGTATATTTGACTATTTTTCATTTTATAAGTGCATATTTGACAATTATTTATGTGAAGGAGTAAGTTTTTTAACTTTATAAGAAAAAATTATACGATAATTTATTTCTTCATCTATCACTCGACTTGAAACCCAAGGTGTGGCACTAACTGAAGCCATTCAAATAATTAAAACTACAAAAGAACATATACAATCTGCAAAAATTGAAAGATTTGCTCAAGCTAAGGCAATTTATGACAAAAATAAAAAAGTTTTGGAGAAAAAGGTTGGATTTGATTAACTACAAAAAATATCGAACATTTTAAGCGGAAAATTGACGGTTGCCTACAGATATTAGTAGTAGTGATCTACCATTTTTTAAGTTTGCACTTCCGTAAACGTGGAACGTTTATTTTTTAAGTATAAAAATATTTTGGCTGATAATAGGTGGTCATTTAAATTTCGCAATTTAATAAAATATCTTATAGTCCAATGTAATGTTCAAGGTAAATAGTACTATATTAAAAATAGAAAAAATGTTTTCAATTTAATTCACTTTTAAAACAATTATAAATTTGTTGTTTTAGACAAAAACTCAATATAAGATGAGAACAAGTTTGAAAAAAAGAAAATAATTATATCAGATCATCATCTATCTAACATATCATATCTAAAAATATTATTATTATTTATTGCTAATTAATTGTTTTTATTTAATTAATTATTACAAATATAATTTTTTTTTAAATGCATATTTTAATAGCATATTTATTGATTCTTTGTAGCATAAATGCATACAATTTTTTAAGGTTTTTAAGGGCATGAAGTCCTTATCCCTATAATTATTAATAGTTTCATATTCTTAACAAAATTGAATAGTCTGGTTTTTAATTTGAGCATTTGAAACTGATGTTTGGGTACATTGATTATCGAATTATGTGCAAAGCAATAATTTGACTTCTAATTGCTACACGTATTATGGCTTTAAAATTCCTAAATAAATTATATGATTCGAAGTATACTACATTCATTTTTTATTCTTGGTTTAATATCAACATTGTAATACAATTATATCACTGTATTTTCAGAAGATAACATAAACGAATTATTAGATGTGGCTATTGAATATGATCCGGCATTCTGCCCAAATGGTTGTGGTTGTTCGTACATAGGCACGGGACGTAAGAATAATCTCAAAAAACATATGATTAATACTTGTGGTGTTAATAACAAATTCCAATGTAAACTATGTAAAAAACAGCTCAGGCAAAAGCGATCGTTACAATATCATATGGCAACTGCTCACAGAACATTTTTTTAAAGATTATTTACTTAATTGTTGTATGTTATTTAGATTTTAATTTATAATTAATTTTGTTTGTCGATACGCTAAATCTTGTGGTACTATTACCTATATTACCATGTGTGTTCACTTTTAGTCTTAACTCATTATTTTGTACATAGCGCAATAAAATTAAATAAAAACTTACATTTATAAAACCTTATTAAAATAATATTATTTATATTGCCACGTTTGTTCCTTTTATGTCCTTACTTATTATCTTGTTTATAGTGCATTAAAGTGTAATAAAAACTTACAGTTATAATACATTATACATAAAATAAAACTAAATCCTTTTTGGCTTGATGGCTGTGTACCTATTTTGATGTTTTCAAATTATGTATATGAAGATAAATATTTGTTTCATAGTATACGATGGTTTTAGGTTTTGACATTTTTTTTTTGGAAGTATAATTTTAGTAGTATATTGATGTGGTAATAATAGCTAAGTAACCTTTACTTTGTTTGTAACAATATGCTTTTGGATATTATATACTAAAAAAAAAATTGACATTATTCATCTTCTGTGTTATATTATACCCTCATTAAATAATATAATTGAATTAATATTTTCAGAGATAACATGATCGAATTATTATACTTGGCTTGTAAGTATGAATCCAACGTTCTGTCCTAACTGTTGTGGCCGTTCGTATAAAGGTGCCAGACGAAAGAACACGTTTAAACAGTATTTGATCTATGCGTGTATTTTTTTTGTCGAAATTTGAATGTACACTTTGTTTTAAGAAATTTGTTCGTAAATATTCATTAATAACTCATAGTCAGTGTCGTATTTAGACATTTTGCGCCCCGGAGCAAAAAAAAAAAAAAAATTGGCGTCCTTCTAAGGAGCTTACCCATAGGAGATAGATCCTCATGAGCCTTTTAGATATTCTAAAATTAATGATATTTTTGTCTAGTAGGCACGCCACTGCACGTTGCACGCAATAACAATAAATTTGGAAACTAATATTAGGTATATTAATAATATTCTGGATCGCTGATAGCTATATTGCTATCAATACATTAATAATCTATATTATAATAATAAATTGAATATATTAACATTAATTTATGATATTGTTATTAAAAACAAAAAAATAATGATTTCAAAATAATTTTAAAAGTTCAATAATTCACAAGTGAGCAAATTTCTGACCACTATATTTTGGCACCCGGGGAAGTTGTAGCCAGTGCCCCCCCCCCTTAAATGAGGCCCTGCTTATAGTATATGTGTACACAAACAACGCATGCCTTAAATTGTTTACTTAAATATGTATGACACTGCCCTTGTATCCATCTACATTATTATGTTAGATACAAATGAATTATACATAAAGTTACGAGATTTTTGTATAAAAGATAATGAAGACATTATATAAATTATTTTAATCATAGTAATTATATAATTACTATCTCAATTTTATCATATCATTATTACAGTTATGTACAAATTTTTCTATATTCGAGATACAAGATTTATAGACACTTATTTGCAAAAGTGTAAGTTTCAACTCAATAATACTGCATTTCTTTGACAAATTAAATATACCTGTACTCGTATATGTACATTTTTTACATCATATCACTATTATATTTACTAATTCATTTTTTATATATCTTATAATACGTTAAAACATCTATTGACAAACATAATCGTATGTTCAATTATGATAATAATTTATAGTCCATAAAATAATAATATATTAATACGTTAGTTTTAGTTGTAAAAATATTTTGTTTTCGACATATTTTATATCATCATGTATCATCACATGATTCCTTTTTGAAATTAGTATATTAAACATTTATTTAAATTGATACTATTCAATCGAATGATAATTATAATAACAATATTGCTTTTGTATAAAATGTGAATTTGCTCTTATTTCACCAATTACAATTAATTTTTCCTCGTTGATTTCTGTGTTACAACTTGTCTTATAATTTTCATAGATTATACAGTTTCCTGTTACAACATAAATATTTCTATATTTCATACAAAAAAAATTCTTTATATGAATCAATATTTATTTTATATTGTTATTTTCAGAATCATCTAGCACCTAGTTAACTCAACTTGATGAACTCGGGCAGTTAGATCCAGCTTACTGTCCAAATTGTAAAAAAAAATGTACAAAGGTTAATATAGAAAATGTCACCTTAGACAACATCTGGTGTATGAATTTGGTGTTCTAATAAAATTCAGATGTTATTTATGTTCAAAATGTTTCGTCAGAAATTGGGACCTAAAATGTCATTCAATTAAAATTCATAAAGTATTAATTTCTTAATCAATATTTTACTATTGAATAAATAATATGTCTAAAACAAACAGCTATTATTTTCAAGGAGTTTTATTACTTCTAAGTTTTTTTATTCCGTTTTTATTTATATATTTGATGGTGTTCATTTTATAATATAAATAGTATAAGTATTTTATAAATATGTACAAAAAAAAAAAAAAAATTAAAAATATTTAACTGTAAATAGATACACATTTATAAGTATAAAAAGGAAATATATTTATGATTACAAAATCACAACAAATTTACGTACTTTGCGTACTTAAATTATATGTACATATGTGGTTATTAAAAATAAAAATCTCCCTTGAAAATTTAATTATAATAATAATAATTATTTTATATATCTTATCAGATTATTTTTCATTATACTTTTTTGTACTGTAAAGACGAACTACAAAATGAAAACAGATGTGGCTTAAGAATTAAAGAAATTTTAGAATCTACTTCTACAGGATACTGAAATAATTTTTAAAAAATATTCAAGTTACCAACCACTATTTTCAATCAATATTTTAATTAAATTATATTCATTTATTTTTACAAATGGTAACTGTTTATAAATGATTCTGCATATTATACTATTATATGAGAATAGATATTTATTTACTTTCATATTTTTTGTACTCTTATAAGTTCATAATTTATAGAATAACTACAAACCCCTCAAATGTACGTTTTTGTGGTATTTAAATAATTAATATTTTTTTCTTCTAAAAAATTAATATATAAATAATTTCTGCGCTAGTACGTAGTAGGTAAGCCAGATTATTTATAAGAATTTTTTATAATTCCATTGTTAAAAATATGTTTTATTTACATTTCTACGATTCGAGATCCTCAAGTATTTTAATTTATTTTACATAAATTGCGTTAACTTATCATTACACGTTTGTTAAGACGATTTCCCTCTTTTCGAATATATGTTATTGTTATTCGAATATTATTATTTTTCATTTTAGGAAATATTTTGAAGTACTTATGCCTTAATTTCTGGTAAATGATCAAATATGAATACCGCTATCAATTTTTAATGTAGTATTCTTCAGAAATTACGATATGCACAATATGTAAACTATTTTACCATAAATATACAAGCGAATATCACATGGGATATAAAAATATATTTTTCAAGTAATTAATTAAAAATATATTTTAAATTAAATTGGAACCTAACGCAATTATTCTATACTTTTATCAATCATGAAAAATAAACTCTCGCTATTAAATGATTATGAACATTTTCAATATTTGCTTATTTTATATTATTTTTAATTTTTAAATTGTGTTTGTTTTGTACCGTAAAAAAAATAACTATTTAGTATAAATCAAATACATTGATAGTAGTTTATACCGTTTCAAACTTTCGATGGCTATATAATACGAATGTGTTATCTGAACAGGTAAAACAATGAACGAGCTATTAGACTGGTGTTCGATGCCAGATCCGGCGATTTGTCCAAATAGCTGCGGTCACTTCTACAAAGGGATCAACCGGAAAAAGTTGTTGCGCAGACACATGGTTTACGAATGCGGTACTCCATCCAAGTTTGAATGTCCCATATGCACAAAACGTTTTACAAGGAAATCGAACATGAAAACGCATGTATATTCAGTGCACCGCACAATTATTACGCATTAGTGCCAAACAACTGATAAAAATCTCTTTCTTGCCATATAATTCTTTAGATTTAAGTACAAAGAATTTTCTTACGATAAAAATATTACCATTTATGCACTCTGACATCGTCTATAACTCAAAGTTGAACTGACCTCTCAAAGTTAATTTGTCCTTTCTACAATTATATGATAATTATACATATTAAAATAAATTATTCTCATTCATAATACTTTTTATATTAAATTAATTGAATTGTATACATTAATATTAAATTATTAAATTTTGAAAGTTGAACTACGTGAGTGTCATAATAGTTCAATAGTCTAACTAGTACTATTTATTCAACTTAAAAAAATACATTTATATTTTTTTATAAAACTTGAAAATTATGGTTTGTATAATAATATTGTTTTGAAGTAGATTTTTAATGATTTTATTGTTAATTAGTTTAATAGAAGATAGTTATATTAGGTACTTTTAGGTATTTATTATCATCATTGTTTTCAAATAAAAATTTTTGTTATAAATGATTCATGAATTAGGAACATTGATTTTATAATACGATTATACGGTATTATTGTATGTTATAAAATCAATGGTAATTATGTGAAATAACTTATTATAATTACAGTAAAATCTTAAGGGACATTTAAATGTTTCTGATGTTTTAATAAAGAAATTCAAAGTTTGTTTAATTTGATATAAATTGAATTTTACAAATCACAATACTTTATTGATAGTGTTTCAATGGAACAGATTGTAACTCTTTATAGATTTCTGTTAAATGAAAGTATCGTTTATGGTTATTGATTAATAATATTTTATATTTATGATTTTCTAACACGTGTTTTTTTTTTTTTTTTTTAGATCAATTAATGAGAATATCTATTCAATCTACAATCATGTGAATTTTTCTAATCAAGCATGCGAATGAAGATGTTTTAAATACATTTATCCTGTATCGTGCAATATATGAATATACAAAGTTAAATTAGGGTTATCTCTGTCCTGGTATTCCGGAATGAAGTATTAATTATTGATAAATAAATATTGCTGTGAACACGTAGTGACCGGCGAAAATGGATCTTTTATTATTAGTTCTACATTTCTATGCCCTTAACAATTACGCATTCTTAATCTTTTTTAATCTTCATGAATAAAAAAAAAAAAAAAAAAACCATTTTAATATGTCCCGATTTGGTTCTTCAAAACCTATCTACTCTAATTCAAACTAAATTTACTAGGAAAATCTAATGTTAATAGTTCATAAATGGAAAACAATAATGTTTGCAAATAACCTCAGGTTACTCCATAGACTGATGACGGCACGTGCTACAATGTAAACATGCATCATGTATCACAAATCACGTGAGTGCTGATCATGTCCTTGGACCTATACATAAAATAATAATTTCTCTACGATCTTTAGGCAGTAAAATTATATTAGGCAAGATAAAATCATTCAGAATAAAATATTCTTCATATTTTTATTTTATTTTTTAAATAGAACTCCAATAACGATGAATTTATTTTAAAAGTTAAACTTAAAATTAATTTAAATGCTACATCACAGATAATGATCTCTTTAAAACAAATCAAAATAAAACCCTTTGTTTTGAATATACACTGCATGATTGTGTTTCGCGTATGATGTATTTTTAAGCTGAAATTACTTATTAAGTGTGTTACGTCCACTTAATAATAAATATTTGTGGTGTTCAATAAATTATTACTTCCAGCGAAGTTCCTAAAGTTGTAAGAAAATTATTGTAAATACATTGAAAATGTGGAAATTTTCATATATTTTTAATTATAATAATCTTCTTATAATTTTAGAATTTATAATACTTTATCATTTAATTTTAAAATAAATTATTATTTTGTGAAACGTTAGAATAATGTAGTGTTTTATTATTTTTTATATTTAATATAATGCAATTATTAAAATTATTTAATCTAATTATAAATAATATAAATACATAATATTGCGATATGGTTTAAATAACTTGAATATTTTGAAATTTAGTTAACTTTTATAATATAGTATTCAAAAGTTATGGTTATTTGTAATGCAAATTATTTAAGGTAGCTCACCGCTCACAAGTATAATAGTATTTACTATTGGGTAATTGAGGTAATATCTTTCTAAAGTTGATTTCTTTTGTTTTTATCTTTTGCTTTTATGCACGTATGTGTATGATATTCAGACTATATGTATTCACTAACTCATTAAATCTTTGAATTATTATTTTAGGTTATTGGTTAGCAAATTTGGATTTCCTTGCAAAAGAAGACCCAGCAAAATGTCCGAAAAATTGTGGTCGTAGTTATAAAGGTACTCATAGAAAGAAAGTTCTACGACGTCATTTAGTGTACGAATGTGGCGTGGAACGAAAATTCATGTGCAATATTTGTTTTAGACGTTTTTCACAAAAATACTATTTATCTACTCACATGGGTACGGTGCATAGGATGCCGATGAATTAACATATTTTATTAATTTTATAATTATTTTTTCAAGTATTATTATTTATAATATTTATTTAATTAAAAAAAAACTGATGTTAACAAACACACACACACATAACATATATATTATAAAATACATCAATACTACCTATAATAATACTTATCAACCAAATTACTTATAACTTAGTACTTTAACAGTACCCAATTTTAAAACTTTATTATGAATCATTAAAATGTTTTCAAAATGGTAATGAATTATCTTCTTATATCTGACATTTAGATCTAGACAATTACAATAATTTGTTTTTTTAATAAGCATTATTTTTATACACCCAATAACTATATTTACAACCCACAACATATAGTTTGATTAGTGATTGTTATGTTATAAATGTCTTAAATTATGTTTTGTAAAAAAATATTTCTCATTTTAGTATATGTGTACATTGTATTTTTCTGTCATGAATTATATGTATAAATTTGTTAGTTGTGAATTTACAGTACCTGTCTGAATTAAAATTGTTTCTCTTGGCTTTTGGTTATTTTTTATTTATGAAACTAATTGTTATAAAATAATTTTAAAAATGTAGTTGTACAACAAGTTCTTACAAAAGTGTAAACAATAACTACAATTATTTATCATCAATAATTGTATGTATGGTATCTATAATTATTATAGTTTTATGTTTATTATTTTATTATTCAGTAAAAATGTTTTTTTCTTATACATAGATCATATGACATCAACTGCGTATATATATTACTGAACACATAATGGTAAATCATCAAATATTTGATATATTATGTTTTTTCTTCCTGTATTATATTCCAATATCTGTAATAGAACATGTTCTTACATATATGTTATGAAGGTAATTAGTTAAAACATCTATTTAAATTGTTATGGAATTTCTTTTAGCTGTCTTGTTGTTTACAATTTATACTGAAATTATTTAATATTTTTATATAGATCCCTTGTACATGATATTATTGAATTATTTAATTTCAACAATTATTTACTCTAGATTCATAACTAATTTTGTAAAATATATTTTTGGAATATTTTAATGTGGATCAACTATATTAAAAGTAAGTTTGTTGATGTCACATTAATGATTAAAAATTTGTTGTGTCGACTCGACTTTAAAGTACTAATTTTTTTTTAATTTAAAAAGTTTATTATTAAATTGAATATTGTATATCTTACTGTGTTAAGGTTTACTATGTACATTTAAGTGGTATGAATTTTATTTTTAGGTTATAACTAAAAGCAGCATTATATGTTAAAATTTGGTGTTCAAACACAATAACTATTTTAAAGCTTACAAAAGTCTAAAGGTATTTAAAAGGTATTTCTTACATTAATATAAAATAAAACCATAAATTTAATATTACATTTATTCAAAAATGATTCCGTTCTATTGAAGCTGTAAAATAATTTTAGATATTCTTTGATCAACCATTAATTTAACCATATTTATCAACTAATAATTATGATGTTACCAATATTAAATATGTGTATTACTTGGAAATTTTTAAGTTAAAGATATTTAAGCTACACTATAGATGAGTTTATCTAAAAATATCCATTTCAGATTTTAATTTATTAAATTAACATAAATTATGTTTATAGATCACTATAGTATGGAAAAGCTTATTGGATCCATGTTCAAGCAATTGTGGTCACAGTTATACAGGAACTTACAGTGAAAAATATCTCAAAAACAATTTCATCATGAATTATATATAAGTTCATAAATCTGTTTTGTCCTTAAATTATTAAAATATCATAAAATGTATATGTGATTTTTTTTTTTCATTCAACCAGCTGGACCTTTAGCTTTAAATTATAATATTATACTATTTGAAATTATCCTTAATACTATGTGTATTTACATTTATAATAAAATTGAATAGTACTTTTACAATGATTATTTATTATTTAAAAACATTATTATATCTAACTGTAAAATAACATGAAATATTTTGTTTCTTGGAGATGGTCTTAAGTAAAAATGCTTATATATAATGCTATGATCGCCATGTTTCTTATATTTTCCTGTTATCTATAAGTTATTAAAATATCTGCTTTTTAAGCTACATTTATATTTTGATTATGAAACTGTTGTATTTATTAACAATTATTTTTATAGTAGAGATCCATAATGATCCATTGATATATTTTGATGAACAAGACCAGCATATTCCAAGCGTAGTTGATAGAAATGAAAAGGGAAGAAAGAAACTTCGAAGATGTCAACTATGTGCATTATCTGGAAGAGGTCGAAAAAGAACCCATGTTTTTTGCGCTGCTTGCCCTGGTCAACCTGGTCTTTGTGTTGACACGTGCTTTAAAGAATTTCATAAACCATAATTTAATGACGATTGTATACATGACAATATTTCATACTTTTTAAACCTATTATTATGTGTTTTAATATTAATAATTTTAAAATAATTTGTTATTACGTTGAAAAATCAAATGAGATTATTATAAGTATCACTTTGTATAATCTTTAATTTTTCAAAAATCACAACCACTAAAAAAAAATTCAACATTCCATGTAATTATACTACCATGCTTGTTACCTGCATTAATTGAAACTAATAAATTTATATTTGTCTCCTATATTTATTTTAAAAAATATGTATAGTTTTATCTATTTCAATGTAAAATCATTTTCTCATGTATATATTTATTATATTTATATTTATATTTATTCTATTAAAAGTAAAATTGAAGTCTCTAAATATTGTGTATAGTTAACAACAAATTAGCTTGATTGTTAGAAACCCTTGTAATAGTGCGTCGCCAATAATTTGCCGAACTAGGTGAATAACTATTGTTTTCAATTAGATTGTCGTACATTTCTTATCAAGTAATCTAATAAAGATATTTGCTCAAATCGCGTTTTTTTTTTCATTTGTATTTATTCTTATTTATATTGAGTCAACTCATAATATTTGGTAGTGGTGCGTAAATAAATTCTAGTGCATTTTCGCTATTTTTTTTAATCACCACTTCGTAATTTAAACTACTTAATTTTGAATGCAAGTTAATCTTCCTTAAAATAATAAATTCAACTTATAGTCTTTAAATAATTACAAGGCAATTCTTATTTTTGACGTATTCTGTTACGATTTAGATTTTTCTATCTCGTCAACAGTAATCGATTAACGGTAGACATCACGGTTGCATTGTTCATAAACATTTTAAAGTTAGAATATACACGGATCCAATGTCGGATTTAGCGGGGGTGCAGAAGGCCCAATGCACCGAAACCTCAAGATTAAAATTGTTTTTAGGAGCCTCAGATTGAAATCCTAAAAATCTAACTTTGAAAACTACAAATTTATATAGAAAAATATATTAACAGTCAAGAAAAAAGTAATTTAAGAAATTAACCATAGGCTGTAAACGTATATTTTTGAGTTGTAGACGGTTGTAATTCAGATAATACGATTACATAAATATTATTACCATTTTTATTGTTTATTTCTCGTAATATTATTATTATTACTTGTAATTATTTTAAAAAGGTGGGAAAAATAATCGTGTAGTGCAGGTAAAAATTCTTGTGACACAGGGATTGTTTCAACTTTATGTAATTACCCAAACGTTCACACAGTGTATGAAGATTTTTTTTAAATAAATTCAGTGTATGAAGATATTTTTAAAATAAAATCAGTCATTAATCGATTTAAAAACAAATTAGATGATACTAATAGATAATTTTAAATACAAATTACCATTTTGTACTGATAATACTTAAAGATTCAAAGCAGAAAATGTACCTAATAATTCACTTTCAAATTATTACTGCTAAATGCTAAATTATAAAGCTGTCAAATCTTTATCCCAATAATAAATATATACTCGTATATCAGAAAATAGCATAGACATTAATGATATAACGATAGATAATTTTTTTTATGCCCCGAGGCTTTATTATTTAAACGATCCAAAAGTCTTTATAAATATATTTAAAATTGTATATACTTAACATATTTCTAATTATAAATATACTTGAATTAATATACTTTGCTAAAGTCTAAGATTAATCCTTAAAGTAAGTTATATGGATTCAGATGTCATGATAAAATGATTTATACACATTTTTTTTCTGTTAGCATACATGGCATTTTTAAGCAATAATTACAGTTATATTTAGTTTGACTAGAATTGTAGCATAGAAGGATCTACGCACCAGACGCAAAAATTAAAACTTTGTGTTATATGTTAAAAATTGCAACAGTCAATATTGTGTGTTTTATTTAAAAAATCTTTAACGTCCTTTATAATAATTGAAACCATTGTTGAAAATAATATATTTAAATTTAAAATACATTAGATAACATTTTGAAGTTTTGCCTCTGGCACAATATTTGGTTGTTACGGCATTGTACCTGATACCTTTTATACAAATAAAAATGAATTAGATTGAAAAAATAAATGGACATAACTTATTACATATTTTACTTCTTTAATTATTTGTAAAAATATATCGAATGGTAACTTTTATATTTTCACATGCTTTACAATGTTTATACAGAGCTTTCATCCATATTTTAATTTTTGCAGCATTATATGGCACAAGATAATGTAATTATTAACTTTTGCTTGTTTTACCTCCCCAATTTAATGTAAAACATATGGGAAGTTATTGTATATATTTTTGCTTTCAAGCTACTTTTAAAATATTGTTTTCTGCATATATTTATTTATTTTTCATTTTATTGCAGAGAGTTATCCTACAATTTCAGGTATTATTCCAAGATCATCTCCGATCAACTTACATTACCATTGTATAGTGGGAAAAAATAATAAAGGTCAAAAGAAACGACGACGTTGTGTTTTGTGTTCATCTCTTGGTCTAGGACAGAAACGTACTAATGTATTTTGTTCAGCTTGTCCTGGGCAACCAGCTTTATGCCCTAAAACTTGTTTTATGGCTTATCATGCAATGAAACCTTAAATCATTCATTAAAATATATTCAATGATTTAATTAAAGTATTCATAATCTATATAGTTATAATAAGTAGTGGCGAAGCGTCATAGGAAACAATGAGACAACGTCTACCCACTTTTAATTCGGATAAATAATTTGGTTTTGTTATATTTAAATAATAAAATGCATTATTATATTTTATTTATTTTTATATAATATATACTTAAATATATATCGTAATTTTACTTTTGTGCCATACCTACCGTATTACTATTTTTAAAGTAGATTAGTTGTGGACCGTGCATGTAAGCTGTCATCCGTTGTGGTATAGTGGGTAATTCTATAAACATCCAAATACAGATATAATAATTAATATTATGAGACAACGCGTTGCAGCATCTCGTTTTTCAAAACACGATGTGCAGGGGGAGTAGGTTATTGAGTGGGGATTATCGTTGCGCTATGAGACGTGTCTCATCGTTCGTATTTATTGTTTCATTTTAATATACATTATTATAATAGTCAGTGCCGTCTCAAGGTTTTTCCGAGCCAGGGGTAAATTAATTTGGGGGCCCTTCGACCATAATAATAAGATATAATAAACAAAATACTCACTGAGAATAACAAAACTCTTGCAAACGTATTTTTCCAAACCTTAACCAATCAAGCTCATTTAAATTCATGTACTGCATTACATACTTACATAATAGAATTTAATATTATTCATATAATTTATAATTTAATCGCTCAATGTAAAAGTCAATCAGGGCCTTATCGAAGGGGTGTCTCACCCCCCCCCCCCCAACAAAAACACCAGTCGGTAGTCGGACTTGTTTTATTAAAGACTAGAAGGACCTAATTTTACTAACGGAAAAGAAATGTTACATATTTCGTAATACAGTGTATACAAGAATAAAATGTATACAACTACTTATTATACAATATAAAATATTATTATATATAATTAAATTGTCAAGCTTAAGAACGTTGGACACTGACACATATATACATATTAAAAAGTAAAAATATGACTACATATAGTTAATTATACTACATACATAGAGTAAAAAAATTTTAGTCGACATTTTTCATATTATTCACCCCTCCCCCTTGATTTTCATCTTCGGGACAGCCCTGTAAACAAGTCGCTACACGCTCACATGCCCACGACATTAATCGCCAACATGCAGCTTGTAAAATTGCTCAGTGTAATCGAGGCTTTTTTATTAAATATTATATATCAAGACTATAGGGTGGTCTCTAAAAAAATATTCCAACAATAGGGCCTAGGTCAAATTGGTCCCGTCTCCCCCCCCCCCTTCTGAACGGCCCTGGTAATTGTCATTACTTGTCGCTTTGTTGTGTTATCGTTCCACGGAATTTTGTTATCATAGTTATTGGTTGGTTTTTATTTTAGGATTTACTTATTTCTGGTGTGATATTCATACCTAAATATTAAAATATTATATTATTGGCATTTGCCACTATGCCTGACGATTTAATTAATGAAATTTTCAATAATGGAATAGTAAACTACTAATACGAAAAAAAAATATAAAATAAAAAACAAAAGACTGTGTTACTTTTATTATACATACATATAAAGTTATTAATGGGGGGAGGGCTGTAACGTATTTTTTTTAACATCTCCCTGACTTAAATACTCGTGCTTCGCCACTGATAATAAGTATAGTAAACTCTTTTATTAAATTGAATCAAAATATTTGTAAATATGTATTAATGTAACTATTATTAATATTTTACTGTTAGGTACATAAAATAATGTTAGTTAATATATAAGTAAATAAATATGTAATTGTGGATTAATTTCTGTTATAATGTATATAAAATAAAAAAATATATTAAGTATGAATATAACTAAAAAATGTGATCACACAACAATAATTTTCTCGTTTTAAATTTTACAATGATCATGAATTAAGTTTAAGTTTAAGAAGTTGTTTTCTATATACGTTAATGTAAGCATTATTTTGTTTTAGAGTTATTATTTTGTCAATGTTCAAGTCAAACCATAAGTATCTAAAAACTTTATACTTCGTGTTGCTGTATAAAAAACCATCTATTTATATATTATATTATTATACATATCCATAATTTTGTGTTTTATTGTAGCAATTATAATATTATAACTTATATTCATGTACTCTAATGTAATGGTTTTTTTAATCTATTAACATTGATGGTTTTTGACATTATATAAATCAATTCTTGTTTACATAATTATTACATCATTTATAGCTATATATTTTATTTGTACAATGCTTTATGATGTACGCAATATAAATATTTAAATTATATAACTTGCTAGATATCTTAAAGCTGTAATTTTTTATTTATTTATGGTACAGAAATATACTATAACTTTATTATTTGTTTAAGGTATCTACTTACCCGATCCAATATACTGTCCAAAGAAATGTGGTCGTTGCTACAAAGGACAAAAAAGAAAAGGAAATCTGACCAGACACCTCAATATGGAATGTGGAGTTCCGAGAAAATTCCAATGCCCTTCTTGTTGGAAATGGTTTGCTCAAAAATATGATCTTAAGAAACATTGCATTTGTGTTCATAAATCATTGGAAATATTATTCAAAAATGATTAATTTATTACCTTTTTGATATCATTATATGAAATTATGAATTTCAGTTAATATTATATTTTGATTGCCTTACATATGTATTTAATATAAAGCTAGTGCTTAAATTGATTTGAAAATGGGACTTATATTATTTTAACTATATGTTTTTTTTTAACACAAATGTAGTTCTGTATATAGTATTTATAATATTGTCATATATAGTACATACTCAAAATATTGTAATATAATAATTCATTGACATTTTAATCATCATTCATAAAATGTGTCATTAAAACATTTTCTCTGCTTTAATTTCTTATAATTTATACCATAGTCTTTGACATTTTCCATGTTTAATATTTACATTTATATACATTAAATAGTTATTATATTTGTATGCATTTCATTAGCATTTTATTATTGTTTACAGCTTTGTTTCTAATAATTAAATGGCATGTCCCAATAAATGTGGTAACTCGTAAAGGAAGAAAAAAATCCCTAAGGTGATATTTACTTTTTAGATATGATGATATTTAATAATTCTTTTGCAACAAAAAATGTACTAAAATTCAAACCTAAAATTCATATTTAATAATATTCTGTGAAATTTTAAACTACTATTTGAAATTCACAAAAAAACAATAATACATTTCATTAATGTCATTGCCTTGTACTAATTTAATATACATGAGAAATTAGTATTCCTTAAAATTATAAATACGTTGCATTTATATAAAATTAGTGTAGTAAATTATCAAAAATCATTCAACTAATGTAGAAAAATATTATAATATGTATTGATAACCTTAAAGTAATTTAATTAATCTTATTAAAATATTTTTTTATAATTTAATATTTAAATATTAAACAACAATTAAAACTATTTTTTACTTCTGTACTATCAATTTTAGTAGACAATATATATATATATATATATATATATATATATATATATATATATAATACTAGTATATTAGTAACTTAAAACAACATGTGATTTATGAATGTGGAGGCTTGTCCATTACTTATCCTAGATATTAAAAAATAAAAAAAGTTTGTATAAATTTTATATTAGGGATCTAATTCAACAAAAACTTTTATGTAAGGAAAAAGTTATGCAAAATGTTTGTAAAATAAAATCTAATTATGTAAATTATCTGGATTATTAGTTATAATTTATTAAAATAATCCTAGAAATTATATTTCCTTTTTTAGCCATCTGTGGATAATTATATCAATCTATGACTTAAACCAATACTTAATCCTTATTTTGTAATTTTGTAAATTTATTTATTTACTAATTTAATTTTTTTTTTTTTTTTAGTATTATTTTTTAATTTAATTTAAAATGTGATAATACATATTTATTAAAATTTTGGGTCAATAAATATAATTATCTTTTCTATAAATAATTTAAAAACTTATATTTTAAGCAAATTGTTCATGTTTTTTCAAATTTCCTTATTTGAAGTAATTTACATTTTTTTTTTTTTTTTTTTTGTAACATTAATCATTAATTATTAAATATAGTTACTGTTCAATAAAATTGTATTTGCAAAAAATATATTGTTAATTAAATAAAATGTTTTAATTTTCAAATTAAAACTGGTTATTTATTGAGCAATTGATTATTTATATATAGGTATTTATTAACTTTATAAATTCTTGATTAAGATTGGTATTTATTTAAGTGATATATAGTTTAAATTAATCTCACATATATATATACAATAGTTTCTATAATTACTGTTATATTTAATTTTATTTTTAATTGTAATTTCAGAATGCTCTCGTCGGTTGCTTATGATTTCACGTCACTTCTGCCCTAATAATTGTGGCAGAAATTATAAAAATATTAAAACTTTAAATCGACATATGAGATATGAATGTGGAAATTTGGGACAATTCATTTGTCCATGCTGCTCAAAGGTCTTTAATCGGAAAACTGCAATGCAAACTCATGCAGGTGTCATTCACAAACTCATTGTAAAATAAAAACTCGTTGTGACAAATATTCTGATATGTGTTCTATCTGAAAAGTATTTACTTGCTCTTTTAATCATAAAGTGGTGTTACCTAAATACTAATAAATATATTAAAGAATATCCATAAAAATGTTATGAGTATTTTGTCAAAGTAAGATAACACTTTTCTTGGACATAGATTAATTTATGTTTATTACCATGAAATTATTTTATGTTATAATGTTTTGATTGTTCTTTTTATGTACTATTTATTTATTGTAATACAGTTTTAATTTTACTGTAATATTCTTTAATAGTAACAAATATAATTTTTATTATGGAAACATACATAATATAAAACTAATAAATAATGATCTAATAAACTACTACTTATGTAATGTTTTAGTAAATGTAAATATAATCTCACTGTAATTTTATTAAAAAAATATAATTTAATTTTTTTTTTTAAGATATTTATGTAGAAGTTGCTAAAATTAAAGAATTTTGTTAGATAGCTACAATAGGACTAAATAGTGTATAATGTAAAATAAATATTTCAATAACTCAATTGTTACTAACTTTTTTATTAATATACATGTATCTATATAAACATGTTCATTGTGTTAATTTATTCTATTTAAATGTATTGTTACTTAATCTCGATAAATAATGCATGTTATGATTTTAAATACAATTAGAGCCAATTTATATAATTAGTCATATTTTGCACTACAATATGTAGAATTATTAAAATGTGAATCTAAAATTTATTAATAGATATAATATATAATATTATTTATTATTTTTTTTTTTTATATTATACATAATATAAAAAACATTTTAGAAAAAATGGTTTTTTTTAAAATTATTTATTTATTTTAATGCCTTTTATTTCCTTAATATCTAATCTATAGTGTACTTTTAATTATTATTTGAGTTTAGTATCATCAGTGGCATATATTCTCTGGTAGGAGGGGTCCCAAGTTTTGACCCCCCAGAAGAATAAATTATTCATAAGTTATAAAGACCTGTTATGAAGGTACAGATAAAGAATATTAATTGATATCATGTGATCGTAAATAACTTAATTCTTATTTATAATAATAATTTAATAATATAATTATAATTTATACCTTATATGGTATAAATTTATTTTTTATAATAAAATAAAATCACTTAATTTAAAAAAAAAAAATGTTAACTTCCCTCTAATACAAAAATTTTGAAAATACGCTATTGAATATCATAATTATAATAATTTATGATATTAAGAATATATTTTATAAAAAAGTTAAATCTAAGTTTTCTTTTATTGCTAAAATAATAAATAGGTATGCAATTTTCTGGTAAATTATATAAATCAGTCATGTGATTCCTTAAGCTTTTAATAATTATGTTTTATTGTTATCTTAATTTAAGTTATTTCTGTTTTCTATTTAATTTTTTTTTTTTTATTACTGTTTCAAAGTCATTGCTTTAAATAAAACAAACATTAATGTCTTGCATTATTAGTATTTTACAGGGCTGAGCCAAGTTCATTACTTTTTTAACTCAATTAAGCTAATATACAAAAATTAAAATATTTATTTCATTTTGGGATAAATTAGTAAAGTTAATATATCATTTTTGAATTTTTTATTAAATCAAAAACAATTTTTTTTTTTTTATACTTTCTTAATATACTTTATTATATACTATTTAAATATAAAATTTCGGATTTTTTTGGAGATTTTTGTCACTCATGTTCTTTTTAACTTTAAACAATTCACACTAAACATAGATAGGAATATTTTTTAACATGAAAAAAAAGGAATTTGATTTTGTAAAATAAAAATTTAATTTGTTGATTTCACTTTAATTAAAAAAATAATTTAGTTTAACTAGTAGTCATATTAATGGAAACTCAAAAGTAACTAATAATGTTTAAAAGTAAAAATTAAACTATCTTAACTTTAGTTTTTTAACTTGTTAATATCCAGCTTTGATATTTTATGCTGTGGCTTAAAGGATTTTTGAAAAATAGCTTTCCTACAATTTTTAGTCACCCATCCTTGGTTTAAATTAAAACTGTTTGTAAAAAAAATTAATAATCGTTAAATTATTGTTTATAGATTCTCGTGCTGGCCAAATATTAATGAAATTTATGTGTCCAAATAAATGTGGTAAATCTTATAAGAATAAATACTCTTTAAGAAGACATCGGTTATATGAATGTGGCGGTAAACGAACATTCTTTTGCAACGTGTGTGGCAGGAAATTTTCGCAGAACACAAATCTAAAATCCCATTTAGCATTAATCCATGAAATTATAACTTGATTGTCTTTTTTTTTAATGATGATTAAAATGTAGATCAGTAAATTTAATATAATTAATTAATTGATAGTTATTTCCAATAGGTATTCGTAAAAAAAAA
Organism: Sipha flava; assembly: GCF_003268045.1. NCBI lineage: Eukaryota > Metazoa > Arthropoda > Insecta > Hemiptera > Aphididae > Sipha > Sipha flava. The sequence goes on along the minus strand of NW_020273584.1, from coordinate 223,017 downwards.
AAAATTACATAAAAATTGTAAAACATTTAAAATATTCCATTGTAAATTCTTAACTGTTATTATTTTATTATAATGTTTACATTTATCTAAGGCTTTTGATAATAACATTTCTGTATGGATCCTTAAAAATTGTATTAGTTCACTAAGATAATAATCTTAACACAATTAATTGTATGTATACTTACCTTTAATTATGTAACGTATTATATAACAGTGATATGTACACCATATTATAATATAATAGTCAAATAATATTACAATATTATAATATTATTATATGATATTATATTATTATTATTATTATTATTATTATTATTATTATTATTATTATTA